>NW_026697281.1:0-27129 GCF_030435755.1 Ochotona princeps | reverse complement strand
TCACAGCAACTTCAGCGCCACAGCCGTTTTCAGATAGCCCTCAATGCAAAGGCTCTAGACGCAAATATTGGTGTGAGAGCTAATTCAATCAAGGAAACACTGCATGTTGGTGAAGGGCATATTGAAGAAGAATCAGCCGAGTGGTTCTTGTGGGAGAACAACTCCATTTGGCTCACTAACTTCACACACCATCAGGCTTCCAAGCAGCTCTCAAGCAAACTCAGTTTTCACACTCTATGCTTAGTGCCCTTTGAGTGTCTAGGACTGAAATGAAACTGGTAGAGCATCCCACACAAACGAATGCTCCACATGCGGGTTTCACATGCCACCAACTCCACATTCACAGGCAACTTCAGCGCCAAAAACACTTTCAGATAGCCCTCAATGCAAAGGCTCTAGACGCAGATATTGGTGTGAGAGCTAATTCAATCAAGGAAACACTGCATGTTGGTGAAGGGCATATTGAAGAAGAATCAGCCGAGTGGTTCTTGTGGGAGAACAACTCCATTTGGCTCACTAACTTCACACACCATCAGGCTTCCAAGCAGCTCTCAAGGAAACTCAGTTTTCACACTCTATGCTTAGTGCCCTTTGAGTGCATTATCTAGTAATGACCCTGGTAGAGCATCCCACACAAACGAATGCTCCACATGCGGGTTTCACATGCCACCAACTCCACATTCACAGGCAACTTCAGCGCCACAGCCGTTTTCAGATAGCCCTCAATGCAAAGGCTCTAGACGCAGATATTGGTGTGAGAGCTAATTCAATCAAGGAAACACTGCATGTTGGTGAAGGGCATATTGAAGAAGAATCAGCCGAGTGGTTCTTGTGGGGGAACAACTCCATTTGGCTCACTAACTTCACACAATATCAGGCTTCCAAGCAGCTCTCAAGGAAACTCAGTTTTCACACTCTATGCTTAGTGCCCTTTGAGTGCATTATCTAGGAATGAACCTGGTAGAGCATCCCACACAAACGAATGCTCCACATGCGGGTTTCACATGCCACCAACTCCACATTCACAGGCAACTTCAGCGCCACAGACATTTTCATATAGCCCTCAATGCAAAGGCACTAGACGCAAATATTGGTGTGAGAGCTAATTTAATCAAGGAAACACTGCATGTTGGTGAAGGGCATATTGAAGAAGAATCAGCCGAGTGGTTCTTGTGGAAGAACAACTCCATTTGGCTCACTAACTTCACACACCATCAGGCTTCCAAGCAGCTCTCAAGGAAACTCAGTTTTCACACTCTATGCTTAGTGCCCTTTGAGTGTCTAGGACTGAAATGAAGCTTGGTGAGCATCCCACACAAACGAATGCTCCACATGCGGGTTTCACATGCCACCAACTCCACATTCACAGGCAACTTCAGCGCCACAGCTGTTTTCAGATAGCCCTCAATGCAACGGCTCTAGATGCAAATATTTGTGTGAGAGCTAATTCAATCAAGGAAACACTGCATGTTGTTGAAGGGCATATTGAAGAAGAATCAGCCGAGTGGTTCTTGTGGGAGAACAACTCCATTTGGCTCACTAACTTCACACACCATCAGGCTTCCAAGCAGCTCTCAAGGAAACTCAGTTTTCACACTCTATGCTTAGTGCCCTTTGAGTGCATTATGTAGGAACGAACCTGGGAGAGCATCCCACACAAACGAATGCTCCACATGCGGGTTTCACATGCCACCAACTCCACATTCACAGGCAACTTCAGCTCCAAAACCACTTTCAGTTAGCCCTCAATGCAAAGGCTCTAGACGCAAATATTGGTGTGAGAGCTAATTCAATCAAGGAAACACTGCATGTTGGTGAAGGGCATATTGAAGAAGAATCAGCTGAGTGGTTCTTGTGGGAGAACAACTCCATTTGGCTCACTAACTTCACACACCATCAGGCTTCCAAGCAGCTCTCAAGGAAACTCAGTTTTCACACTCTATGCTTAGTGCGCTTTGAGTGTCTAGGACTGAAATGAAACTTGGTGAGCATCCCACACAAACGAATGCTCCACATGCGGGTTTCACATGCCACCAACTCCACATTCACAGGCAACTTCAGCTCCAAAACCACTTTCAGTTAGCCCTCAATGCAAAGGCTCTAGACGCAAATATTGGTGTGAGAGCTAATTCAATCAAGGAAACACTGCATGTTGGTGAAGGGCATATTGAAGAAGAATCAGCCGAGTGGTTCTTGTGGGAGAACAACTCCATTTGGCTCACTAACTTGACACACCATCAGGCTTCCAAGCAGCTCTCAAGCAAACTCAGTTTTCACACTCTATGCTTAGTGCCCTTTGAGTGCATTATCTAGGAATGAACCTGGTAGAGCATCCCACACAAACGAATGCTCCACATGCGAGTTTCACATGCCACCAACTCCACATTCACAGGCAACTTCAGCACCACAGACGTTTTCAGATAGCCCTCAATGCAAAGGCTCTAGACGCAAATATTGGTGTGAGAGCTAATTCAATCAAGGAAACACTGCATGTTGGTGAAGGGCATATTGAAGAAGAATCAGCCGAGCGGTTCTTGTGGGAGAACAACTCCATTTGGCTCACTAACTTCACACACCATCAGGCTTCCAAGCAGCTCTCAAGGAAACTCAGTTTTCACACTCTATGCTTAGTGTGCTTTGAGTGTCTAGGACTGAAAGGAAACTTGGTGAGCATCCCACACAAACGAATGCTCCACATGCGGGTTTCACATGCCACCAACTCCACATTCACAGGCAACTTCAGCGCCACAGCCGTTTTCAGATAGCCCTCAATGCAAAGGCACTAGACGCAAATATTGGTGTGAGAGCTAATTTAATCAAGGAAACACTGCATGTTGGTGAAGGGCATATTGAAGAAGAATCAGCCGAGTGGTTCTTGTGGGAGAACAACTCCATTTGGCTCACTAACTTCACACACCATCAGGCTTCCAAGCAGCTCTCAAGGAAACTCAGTTTTCACACTCTATGCTTAGTGCCCTTTGAGTGTCTAGGACTGAAATGAAGCTTGGTGAGCATCCCACACAAACGAATGCTCCACATGCGGGTTTCACATGCCACCAACTCCACATTCACAGGCAACTTCAGCGCCACAGCCGTTTTCAGATAGCCCTCAATGCAAAGGCTCTAGACGCAAATATTGGTGTGAGAGCTAATTCAATCAAGGAAACACTGCATGTTGGTGAAGGGCATATTGAAGAAGAATCAGCCGAGTGGTTCTTGTGGGAGAACAACTCCATTTGGCTCACTAACTTGACACACCATCAGGCTTCCAAGCAGCTCTCAAGGAAACTCAGTTTTCACACTCTATGCTTAGTGCCCTTTGAGTGCATTATCTAGGAATGAACCTGGGAGAGCATCCCAAACAAACGAATGCTCCACATGCGGGTTTCACATGCCACCAACTCCACATTCACAGGCAACTTCAGCTCCAAAACCACTTTCAGTTAGCCCTCAATGCAAAGGCTCTAGACGCAAATATTGGTGTGAGAGCTAATTCAATCAAGGAAACACTGCATGTTGGTGAAGGGCATATTGAAGAAGAATCAGCCGAGTGGTTCTTGTGGGAGAACAACTCCATTTGGCTCACTAACTTCACACACCATCAGGCTTCCAAGCAGCTCTCAAGGAAACTCAGTTTTCACACTCTATGCTTAGTGCGCTTTGAGTGTCTAGGACTGAAATGAAACTTGGTGAGCATCCCACACAAACGAATGCTCCACATGCGGGTTTCACATGCCACCAACTCCACATTCACAGGCAACTTCAGCTCCAAAACCACTTTCAGTTAGCCCTCAATGCAAAGGCTCTAGACGCAAATATTGGTGTGAGAGCTAATTCAATCAAGGAAACACTGCATGTTGGTGAAGGGCATATTGAAGAAGAATCAGCCGAGTGGTTCTTGTGGGAGAACAACTCCATTTGGCTCACTAACTTGACACACCATCAGGCTTCCAAGCAGCTCTCAAGGAAACTCAGTTTTCACACTCTATGCTTAGTGCCCTTTGAGTGCATTATCTAGGAATGAACCTGGTAGAGCATCCCACACAAACGAATGCTCCACATGCGAGTTTCACATGCCACCAACTCCACATTCACAGGCAACTTCAGCACCACAGACGTTTTCAGATAGCCCTCAATGCAAAGGCTCTAGACGCAAATATTGGTGTGAGAGCTAATTCAATCAAGGAAACACTGCATGTTGGTGAAGGGCATATTGAAGAAGAATCAGCCGAGCGGTTCTTGTGGGAGAACAACTCCATTTGGCTCACTAACTTCACACACCATCAGGCTTCCAAGCAGCTCTCAAGGAAACTCAGTTTTCACACTCTATGCTTAGTGTGCTTTGAGTGTCTAGGACTGAAAGGAAACTTGGTGAGCATCCCACACAAACGAATGCTCCACATGCGGGTTTCACATGCCACCAACTCCACATTCACAGGCAACTTCAGCTCCAAAACCACTTTCAGATAGCCCTCAATGCAAAGGCTCTAGACGCAAATATTGGTGTGAGAGCTAATTCAATCAAGGAAACACTGCATGTTGGTGAAGGGCATATTGAAGAAGAATCAGCCGAGTGGTTCTTGTGGAAGAACAACTCCATTTGGCTCACTAACTTCACACACCATCAGGCTTCCAAGCAGCTCTCAAGGAAACTCAGTTTTCACACTCTATGCTTAGTGCCCTTTGAGTGCATTATCTAGGAATGAACCTGGTAGAGCATCCCACACAAACGAATGCTCCACATGCGGGTTTCACATGCCACCAACTCCACATTCACAGGCAACTTCAGCGCCACAGCCGTATTCAGATAGCCCTCAATGCAAAGGCTCTAGACGCAAATATTGGTGTGAGAGCTAATTCAATCAAGGAAACACTGCATGTTGGTGAAGGGCATATTGAAGAAGAATCAGCCGAGTGGTTCTTGTGGGAGAACAACTCCATTTGGCTCACTAACTTCACACACCATCAGGCTTCCAAGCAGCTCTCAAGGAAACTCAGTTTTCACACTCTATGCTTAGTGCGCTTTGAGTGTCTAGGACTGAAATGAAACTTGGTGAGCATCCCACACAAACGAATGCTCCACATGCGGGTTTCACATGCCACCAACTCCACATTAACAGGCAACTTCAGCGCCACAGCCGTTTTCAGATAGCCCTCAATGCAAAGGCTCTAGACGCAAATATTGGTGTGAGAGCTAATTCAATCAAGGAAACACTGCATGTTGGTGAAGGGCATATTGAAGAAGAATCAGCCGAGTGGTTCTTGTGGGAGAACAACTCCATTTGGCTCACTAACTTCACACACCATCAGGCTTCCAAGCAGCTCTCAAGGAAACTCAGTTTTCACACTCTATGCTTAGTGCCCTTTGAGTGCATTATCTAGGAATGAACCTGGTAGAGCATCCCACACAAACGAATGCTCCACATGCGAGTTTCACATGCCACCAACTCCACATTCACAGGCAACTTCAGCGCCACAGACGTTTTCAGATAGCCCTCAATGCAAAGGCTCTAGACGCAAATATTGGTGTGAGAGCTAATTCAATCAAGGAAACACTGCATGTTGGTGAAGGGCATATTGAAGAAGAATCAGCCGAGTGGTTCTTGTGGGAGAACAACTCCATTTGGCTCACTAACTTCACACACCATCAGGCTTCCAAGCAGCTCTCAAGGAAACTCAGTTTTCACACTCTATGCTTAGTGCGCTTTGAGTGTCTAGGACTGAAAGGAAACTTGGTGAGCATCCCACACAAACGAATGCTCCACATGCGGGTTTCACATGCCACCAACTCCACATTCACAGGCAACTTCAGCTCCAAAACCACTTTCAGATAGCCCTCAATGCAAAGGCTCTAGACGCAAATATTGGTGTGAGAGCTAATTCAATCAAGGAAACACTGCATGTTGGTGAAGGGCATATTGAAGAAGAATCAGCCGAGTGGTTCTTGTGGGAGAACAACTCCATTTGGCTCACTAACTTCACACACCATCAGGCTTCCAAGCAGCTCTCAAGGAAACTCAGTTTTCACACTCTATGCTTAGTGCCCATTGAGTGCATTATCTAGGAATGAACCTGGTAGAGCATCCCACACAAACGAGTGCTCCACATGCGGGTTTCACATGCCACCAACTCCACATTCACAGGCAACTTCAGCGCCACAGACGTTTTCAGATAGCCCTCAATGCAAAGGCTCTAGACGCAAATATTGGTGTGAGAGCTAATTCAATCAAGGAAACACTGCATGTTGGTGAAGGGCATATTGAAGAAGAATCAGCCGAGTGGTTCTTGTGGGAGAACAACTCCATTTGGCTCACTAACCTCACACACCATCAGGCTTCCAAGCAGCTCTCAAGGAAACTCAGTTTTCACACTCTATGCTTAGTGCCCTTTGAGTGTCTGGGACTGAAATGAAGCTTGGTGAGCATCCCACACAAACGAATGCTCCACATGCGGGTTTCACATGCCACCAACTCCACATTCACAGGCAACTTCAGCGCCACAGCCGTTTTCAGATAGCCCTCAATGCAAAGGCTCTAGACGCAAATATTGGTGTGAGATCTAATTCAATCAAGGAAACACTGCATGTTGGTGAAGGGCATATTGAAGAAGAATCAGCCGAGTGGTTCTTGTGGGAGAACAACTCCATTTGGCTCACTAACTTCACACACCATCAGGCTTCCAAGCAGCTCTCAAGGAAACTCAGTTTTCACACTCTATGCTTAGTGCCATTTGAGTGCATTATCTAGGAATGAACCTGGTAGAGCATCCCACACAAACGAGTGCTCCACATGCGGGTTTCACATGCCACCAACTCCACATTCACAGGCAACTTCAGCGCCACAGCCGTTTTCAGATAGCCCTCAATGCAAAGGCTCTAGACGCAAATATTGGTGTGAGAGCTAATTCAATCAATGAAACACTGCATGTTGGTGAAGGGCATATTGAAGAAGAATCAGCCGAGTGGTTCTTGTGGGAGAACAACTCCATTTGGCTCACTAACTTCACACACCATCAGGCTTCCAAGCAGCTCTCAAGCAAACTCAGTTTTCACACTCTATGCTTAGTGCCCTTTGAGTGCATTATCTAGGAATGAACCTGGGAGAGCATCCCACACAAACGAATGCTCCACATGCGGGTTTCACATGCCACCAACTCCACATTCACAGGCAACTTCAGCGCCACAGCCATTTTCATATAGCCCTCAATGCAAAGGCACTAGACGCAAATATTGGTGTGAGAGCTAATTTAATCAAGGAAACACTGCATGTTGGTGAAGGGCATATTGAAGAAGAATCAGCCGAGTGGTTCTTGTGGAAGAACAACTCCATTTGGCTCACTAACTTCACACACCATCAGGCTTCCAAGCAGCTCTCAAGGAAACTCAGTTTTCACACTCTATGCTTAGTGCCCTTTGAGTGTCTAGGACTGAAATGAAACTTGGTGAGCATCCCACACAAACGAATGCTCCACATGCGGGTTTCACATGCCACCAACTCCACATTCACAGGCAACTTCAGCACCACAGCCGTTTTCAGATAGCCCTCAATGCAAAGGCTCTAGATGCAGATATTGGTGTGAGAGCTAATTCAATCAAGGAAACACTGCATGTTGGTGAAGGGCATATTGAAGAAAATCAGCCGAGTGGTTCTTGTGGGAGAACAACTCCATTTGGCTCACTAACTTCACACACCATCAGGCTTCCAAGCAGCTCTCAAGGAAACTCAGTTTTCACACTCTATGCTTAGTGCCCTCTGAGTGTCTAGGACTGAAATGAAGCTTGGTGAGCATCCCACACAAACGAATGCTCCACATGCGGGTTTCACATGCCACCAACTCCACATTCACAGGCAACTTCAGCTCCAAAACCACTTTCAGATAGCCCTCAATGCAAAGGCTCTAGACGCAAATATTGGTGTGAGAGCTAATTCAATCAAGGAAACACTGCATGTTGGTGAAGGGCATATTGAAGAAGAATCAGCCGAGTGGTTCTTGTGGGAGAACAACTCCATTTGGCTCACTAACTTCACACACCATCAGGCTTCCAAGCAGCTCTCAAGGAAACTCAGTTTTCACACTCTATGCTTAGTGCCCTTTGAGTGCATTATCTAGGAATGAACCTGGTAGAGCATCCCACACAAACGAATGCTCCACATGCGGGTTTCACATGCCACCAACTCCACATTCACAGGCAACTTCAGCGCCACAGACGTTTTCAGATAGCCCTCAATGCAAAGGCTCTAGACGCAAATATTGGTGTGAGAGCTAATTCAATCAAGGAAACACTGCATGTTGGTGAAGGGCATATTGAAGAAGAATCAGCCGAGTGGTTCTTGTGGGGGAACAACTCCATTTGGCTCACTAACTTGACACACCATCAGGCTTCCAAGCAGCTCTCAAGGAAACTCAGTTTTCACACTCTATGCTTAGTGCCCTTTGAGTGCATTATCTAGGAATGAACCTGGTAGAGCATCCCACACAAACGAATGCTCCACATGCGAGTTTCACATGCCACCAACTCCACATTCACAGGCAACTTCAGCGCCACAGCCGTTTTCAGATAGCCCTCAATGCAAAGGCTCTAGACGCAAATATTGGTGTGAGATCTAATTCAATCAAGGAAACACTGCATGTTGGTGAAGGGCATATTGAAGAAGAATCAGCCGAGCGGTTCTTGTGGGAGAACAACTCCATTTGGCTCACTAACTTCACACACCATCAGGCTTCCAAGCAGCTCTCAAGGAAACTCAGTTTTCACACTCTATGCTTAGTGTGCTTTGAGCGTCTAGGACTGAAAGGAAACTTGGTGAGCATCCCACACAAACGAATGCTCCACATGCGGGTTTCACATGCCACCAACTCCACATTCACAGGCAACTTCAGCGCCACAGACATTTTCATATAGCCCTCAATGCAAAGGCACTAGACGCAAATATTGGTGTGAGAGCTAATTTAATCAAGGAAACACTGCATGTTGGTGAAGGGCATATTGAAGAAGAATCAGCCGAGTGGTTCTTGTGGGAGAACAACTCCATTTGGCTCACTAACTTCACACACCATCAGGCTTCCAAGCAGCTCTCAAGGAAACTCAGTTTTCACACTCTATGCTTAGTGCCCTTTTAGTGTCTAGGACTGAAATGAAGCTTGGTGAGCATCCCACACAAACGAATGCTCCACATGCGGGTTTCACATGCCACCAACTCCACATTCACAGGCAACTTCAGCGCCACAGCCGTTTTCAGATAGCCCTCAATGCAAAGGCTCTAGATGCAAATATTTGTGTGAGAGCTAATTCAATCAAGGAAACACTGCATGTTGTTGAAGGGCATATTGAAGAAGAATCAGCCGAGTGGTTCTTGTGGGAGAACAACTCCATTTGGCTCACTAACTTCACACACCATCAGGCTTCCAAGCAGCTCTCAAGGAAACTCAGTTTTCACACTCTATGCTTAGTGCCCTTTGAGTGCATTATCTAGGAATGAACCTGGGAGAGCATCCCACACAAACGAATGCTCCACATGCGGGTTTCACATGCCACCAACTCCACATTCACAGGCAACTTCAGCTCCAAAACCACTTTCAGTTAGCCCTCAATGCAAAGGCTCTAGACGCAAATATTGGTGTGAGAGCTAATTCAATCAAGGAAACACTGCATGTTGGTGAAGGGCATATTGAAGAAGAATCAGCCGAGTGGTTCTTGTGGGAGAACAACTCCATTTGGCTCACTAACTTCACACACCATCAGGCTTCCAAGCAGCTCTCAAGGAAACTCAGTTTTCACACTCTATGCTTAGTGCGCTTTGAGTGTCTAGGACTGAAATGAAACTTGGTGAGCATCCCACACAAACGAATGCTCCACATGCGGGTTTCACATGCCACCAACTCCACATTCACAGGCAACTTCAGCTCCAAAACCACTTTCAGTTAGCCCTCAATGCAAAGGCTCTAGACGCAAATATTGGTGTGAGAGCTAATTCAATCAAGGAAACACTGCATGTTGGTGAAGGGCATATTGAAGAAGAATCAGCCGAGTGGTTCTTGTGGGAGAACAACTCCATTTGGCTCACTAACTTGACACACCATCAGGCTTCCAAGCAGCTCTCAAGGAAACTCAGTTTTCACACTCTATGCTTAGTGCCCTTTGAGTGCATTATCTAGGAATGAACCTGGTAGAGCATCCCACACAAACGAATGCTCCACATGCGAGTTTCACATGCCACCAACTCCACATTCACAGGCAACTTCAGCACCACAGACGTTTTCAGATAGCCCTCAATGCAAAGGCTCTAGACGCAAATATTGGTGTGAGAGCTAATTCAATCAAGGAAACACTGCATGTTGGTGAAGGGCATATTGAAGAAGAATCAGCCGAGTGGTTCTTGTGGGAGAACAACTCCATTTGGCTCACTAACTTCACACACCATCAGGCTTCCAAGCAGCTCTCAAGGAAACTCAGTTTTCACACTCTATGCTTAGTGCGCTTTGAGTGTCTAGGACTGAAATGAAACTTGGTGAGCATCCCACACAAACGAATGCTCCACATGCGGGTTTCACATGCCACCAACTCCACATTAACAGGCAACTTCAGCGCCACAGCCGTTTTCAGATAGCCCTCAATGCAAAGGCTCTAGACGCAAATATTGGTGTGAGAGCTAATTCAATCAAGGAAACACTGCATGTTGGTGAAGGGCATATTGAAGAAGAATCAGCCGAGTGGTTCTTGTGGGAGAACAACTCCATTTGGCTCACTAACTTCACACACCATCAGGCTTCCAAGCAGCTCTCAAGGAAACTCAGTTTTCACACTCTATGCTTAGTGCCCTTTGAGTGCATTATCTAGGAATGAACCTGGTAGAGCATCCCACACAAACGAATGCTCCACATGCGAGTTTCACATGCCACCAACTCCACATTCACAGGCAACTTCAGCGCCACAGACGTTTTCAGATAGCCCTCAATGCAAAGGCTCTAGACGCAAATATTGGTGTGAGAGCTAATTCAATCAAGGAAACACTGCATGTTGGTGAAGGGCATATTGAAGAAGAATCAGCCGAGTGGTTCTTGTGGGAGAACAACTCCATTTGGCTCACTAACTTCACACACCATCAGGCTTCCAAGCAGCTCTCAAGGAAACTCAGTTTTCACACTCTATGCTTAGTGCGCTTTGAGTGTCTAGGACTGAAATGAAACTTGGTGAGCATCCCACACAAACGAATGCTCCACATGCGGGTTTCACATGCCACCAACTCCACATTCACAGGCAACTTCAGCTCCAAAACCACTTTCAGATAGCCCTCAATGCAAAGGCTCTAGACGCAAATATTGGTGTGAGAGCTAATTCAATCAAGGAAACACTGCATGTTGGTGAAGGGCATATTGAAGAAGAATCAGCCGAGTGGTTCTTGTGGGAGAACAACTCCATTTGGCTCACTAACTTCACACACCATCAGGCTTCCAAGCAGCTCTCAAGGAAACTCAGTTTTCACACTCTATGCTTAGTGCCCATTGAGTGCATTATCTAGGAATGAACCTGGTAGAGCATCCCACACAAACGAGTGCTCCACATGCGGGTTTCACATGCCACCAACTCCACATTCACAGGCAACTTCAGCGCCACAGACGTTTTCAGATAGCCCTCAATGCAAAGGCTCTAGACGCAAATATTGGTGTGAGAGCTAATTCAATCAAGGAAACACTGCATGTTGGTGAAGGGCATATTGAAGAAGAATCAGCCGAGTGGTTCTTGTGGGAGAACAACTCCATTTGGCTCACTAACCTCACACACCATCAGGCTTCCAAGCAGCTCTCAAGGAAACTCAGTTTTCACACTCTATGCTTAGTGCCCTTTGAGTGTCTAGGACTGAAATGAAGCTTGGTGAGCATCCCACACAAACGAATGCTCCACATGCGGGTTTCACATGCCACCAACTCCACATTCACAGGCAACTTCAGCGCCACAGCCGTTTTCAGATAGCCCTCAATGCAAAGGCTCTAGACGCAAATATTGGTGTGAGATCTAATTCAATCAAGGAAACACTGCATGTTGGTGAAGGGCATATTGAAGAAGAATCAGCCGAGTGGTTCTTGTGGGAGAACAACTCCATTTGGCTCACTAACTTCACACACCATCAGGCTTCCAAGCAGCTCTCAAGGAAACTCAGTTTTCACACTCTATGCTTAGTGCCCTTTGAGTGCATTATCTAGGAATGAACCTGGTAGAGCATCCCACACAAACGAGTGCTCCACATGCGGGTTTCACATGCCACCAACTCCACATTCACAGGCAACTTCAGCGCCACAGCCGTTTTCAGATAGCCCTCAATGCAAAGGCTCTAGACGCAAATATTGGTGTGAGAGCTAATTCAATCAATGAAACACTGCATGTTGTTGAAGGGCATATTGAAGAAGAATCAGCCGAGTGGTTCTTGTGGGAGAACAACTCCATTTGGCTCACTAACTTCACACACCATCAGGCTTCCAAGCAGCTCTCAAGCAAACTCAGTTTTCACACTCTATGCTTAGTGCCCTTTGAGTGCATTATCTAGGAATGAACCTGGGAGAGCATCCCACACAAACGAATGCTCCACATGCGGGTTTCACATGCCACCAACTCCACATTCACAGGCAACTTCAGCTCCAAAACCACTTTCTGTTAGCCCTCAATGCAAAGGCTCTAGACGCAAATATTGGTGTGAGAGCTAATTCAATCAAGGAAACACTGCATGTTGGTGAAGGGCATATTGAAGAAGAATCAGCCGAGTGGTTCTTGTGGGAGAACAACTCCATTTGGCTCACTAACTTGACACACCATCAGGCTTCCAAGCAGCTCTCAAGCAAACTCAGTTTTCACACTCTATGCTTAGTGCCCTTTGAGTGCATTATCTAGGAATGAACCTGGTAGAGCATCCCACACAAACGAATGCTCCACATGCGAGTTTCACATGTCACCAACTCCACATTCACAGGCAACTTCAGCACCACAGACGTTTTCAGATAGCCCTCAATGCAAAGGCTCTAGACGCAAATATTGGTGTGAGAGCTAATTCAATCAAGGAAACACTGCATGTTGGTGAAGGGCATATTGAAGAAGAATCAGCCGAGTGGTTCTTGTGGGAGAACAACTCCATTTGGCTCACTAACTTCACACACCATCAGGCTTCCAAGCAGCTCTCAAGGAAACTCAGTTTTCACACTCTATGCTTAGTGCGCTTTGAGTGTCTAGGACTGAAATGAAACTTGGTGAGCATCCCACACAAACGAATGCTCCACATGCGGGTTTCACATGCCACCAACTCCACATTAACAGGCAACTTCAGCGCCACAGCCGTTTTCAGATAGCCCTCAATGCAAAGGCTCTAGACGCAAATATTGGTGTGAGAGCTAATTCAATCAAGGAAACACTGCATGTTGGTGAAGGGCATATTGAAGAAGAATCAGCCGAGTGGTTCTTGTGGGAGAACAACTCCATTTGGCTCACTAACTTCACACACCATCAGGCTTCCAAGCAGCTCTCAAGGAAACTCAGTTTTCACACTCTATGCTTAGTGCCCTTTGAGTGCATTATCTAGGAATGAACCTGGTAGAGCATCCCACACAAACGAATGCTCCACATGCGAGTTTCACATGCCACCAACTCCACATTCACAGGCAACTTCAGCGCCACAGACGTTTTCAGATAGCCCTCAATGCAAAGGCTCTAGACGCAAATATTGGTGTGAGAGCTAATTCAATCAAGGAAACACTGCATGTTGGTGAAGGGCATATTGAAGAAGAATCAGCCGAGTGGTTCTTGTGGGAGAACAACTCCATTTGGCTCACTAACTTCACACACCATCAGGCTTCCAAGCAGCTCTCAAGGAAACTCAGTTTTCACACTCTATGCTTAGTGCGCTTTGAGTGTCTAGGACTGAAATGAAACTTGGTGAGCATCCCACACAAACGAATGCTCCACATGCGGGTTTCACATGCCACCAACTCCACATTCACAGGCAACTTCAGCTCCAAAACCACTTTCAGATAGCCCTCAATGCAAAGGCTCTAGACGCAAATATTGGTGTGAGAGCTAATTCAATCAAGGAAACACTGCATGTTGGTGAAGGGCATATTGAAGAAGAATCAGCCGAGTGGTTCTTGTGGGAGAACAACTCCATTTGGCTCACTAACTTCACACACCATCAGGCTTCCAAGCAGCTCTCAAGGAAACTCAGTTTTCACACTCTATGCTTAGTGCCCATTGAGTGCATTATCTAGGAATGAACCTGGTAGAGCATCCCACACAAACGAGTGCTCCACATGCGGGTTTCACATGCCACCAACTCCACATTCACAGGCAACTTCAGCGCCACAGACGTTTTCAGATAGCCCTCAATGCAAAGGCTCTAGACGCAAATATTGGTGTGAGAGCTAATTCAATCAAGGAAACACTGCATGTTGGTGAAGGGCATATTGAAGAAGAATCAGCCGAGTGGTTCTTGTGGGAGAACAACTCCATTTGGCTCACTAACCTCACACACCATCAGGCTTCCAAGCAGCTCTCAAGGAAACTCAGTTTTCACACTCTATGCTTAGTGCCCTTTGAGTGTCTAGGACTGAAATGAAGCTTGGTGAGCATCCCACACAAACGAATGCTCCACATGCGGGTTTCACATGCCACCAACTCCACATTCACAGGCAACTTCAGCGCCACAGCCGTTTTCAGATAGCCCTCAATGCAAAGGCTCTAGACGCAAATATTGGTGTGAGATCTAATTCAATCAAGGAAACACTGCATGTTGGTGAAGGGCATATTGAAGAAGAATCAGCCGAGTGGTTCTTGTGGGAGAACAACTCCATTTGGCTCACTAACTTCACACACCATCAGGCTTCCAAGCAGCTCTCAAGGAAACTCAGTTTTCACACTCTATGCTTAGTGCCCTTTGAGTGCATTATCTAGGAATGAACCTGGTAGAGCATCCCACACAAACGAGTGCTCCACATGCGGGTTTCACATGCCACCAACTCCACATTCACAGGCAACTTCAGCGCCACAGCCGTTTTCAGATAGCCCTCAATGCAAAGGCTCTAGACGCAAATATTGGTGTGAGAGCTAATTCAATCAATGAAACACTGCATGTTGGTGAAGGGCATATTGAAGAAGAATCAGCCGAGTGGTTCTTGTGGGAGAACAACTCCATTTGGCTCACTAACTTCACACACCATCAGGCTTCCAAGCAGCTCTCAAGCAAACTCAGTTTTCACACTCTATGCTTAGTGCCCTTTGAGTGCATTATCTAGGAATGAACCTGGGAGAGCATCCCACACAAACGAATGCTCCACATGCGGGTTTCACATGCCACCAACTCCACATTCACAGGCAACTTCAGCGCCACAGCCATTTTCATATAGCCCTCAATGCAAAGGCACTAGACGCAAATATTGGTGTGAGAGCTAATTTAATCAAGGAAACACTGCATGTTGGTGAAGGGCATATTGAAGAAGAATCAGCCGAGTGGTTCTTGTGGAAGAACAACTCCATTTGGCTCACTAACTTCACACACCATCAGGCTTCCAAGCAGCTCTCAAGGAAACTCAGTTTTCACACTCTATGCTAAGTGCCCTTTGAGTGTCTAGGACTGAAATGAAACTTGGTGAGCATCCCACACAAACGAATGCTCCACATGCGGGTTTCACATGCCACCAACTCCACATTCACAGGCAACTTCAGCACCACAGCCGTTTTCAGATAGCCCTCAATGCAAAGGCTCTAGATGCAGATATTGGTGTGAGAGCTAATTTAATCAAGGAAACACTGCATGTTGGTGAAGGGCATATTGAAGAAGAATCAGCCGAGTGGTTCTTGTGGGAGAACAACTCCATTTGGCTCACTAACTTCACACACCATCAGGCTTCCAAGCAGCTCTCAAGGAAACTCAGTTTTCACACTCTATGCTTAGTGCCCTCTGAGTGTCTAGGACTGAAATGAAGCTTGGTGAGCATCCCACACAAACGAATGCTCCACATGCGGGTTTCACATGCCACCAACTCCACATTCACAGGCAACTTCAGCGCCACAGCCGTTTTCAGATAGCCCTCAATGCAAAGGCTCTAGACGCAAATATTGGTGTGAGAGCTAATTCAATCAAGGAAACACTGCATGTTGGTGAAGGGCATATTGAAGAAGAATCAGCCGAGTGGTTCTTGTGGGAGAACAACTCCATTTGGCTCACTAACTTCACACACCATCAGGCTTCCAAGCAGCTCTCAAGGAAACTCAGTTTTCACACTCTATGCTTAGTGCCCATTGAGTGCATTATCTAGGAATGAACCTGGTAGAGCATCCCACACAAACGAATGCTCCACATGCGGGTTTCACATGCCACCAACTCCACATTCACAGGCAACTTCAGCGCCACAGCCATTTTCATATAGCCCTCAATGCAAAGGCACTAGACGCAAATATTGGTGTGAGAGCTAATTCATCAAGGAAACACTGCATGTTGGTGAAGGGCATATTGAAGAAGAATCAGCCGAGTGGTTCTTGTGGAAGAACAACTCCATTTGGCTCACTAACTTCACACACCATCAGGCTTCCAAGCAGCTCTCAAGGAAACTCAGTTTTCACACTCTATGCTTAGTGCCCTTTGAGTGTCTAGGACTGAAATGAAGCTTGGTGAGCATCCCACACAAACGAATGCTCCACATGCGGGTTTCACATGCCACCAACTCCACATTCACAGGCAACTTCAGCTCCAAAACCACTTTCAGATAGTCCTCAATGCAAAGGCTCTAGACGCAAATATTGGTGTGAGAGCTAATTCAATCAAGGAAACACTGCATGTTGGTGAAGGGCATATTGAAGAAGAATCAGCCGAGTGGTTCTTGTGGGAGAACAACTCCATTTGGCTCACTAACTTCACACACCATCAGGCTTCCAAGCAGCTCTCAAGGAAACTCAGTTTTCACACTCTATGCTTAGTGCCCTTTGAGTGCATTATCTAGGAATGAACCTGGTAGAGCATCCCACACAAACGAATGCTCCACATGCGGGTTTCACATGCCACCAACTCCACATTCACAGGCAACTTCAGCTCCAAAACCACTTTCAGTTAGCCCTCAATGCAAAGGCTCTAGACGCAAATATTGGTGTGAGAGCTAATTCAATCAAGGAAACACTGCATGTTGGTGAAGGGCATATTGAAGAAGAATCAGCCGAGTGGTTCTTGTGGGGGAACAACTCCATTTGGCTCACTAATTTCACACACCATCAGGCTTCCAAGCAGCTCTCAAGGAAACTCAGTTTTCACACTCTATGCTTAGTGCCCTTTGAGTGCATTATCTAGGAATGAACCTGGTAGAGCATCCCACACAAACGAATGCTCCACATGCGAGTTTCACATGCCACCAACTCCACATTCACAGGCAACTTCAGCGCCACAGCCGTTTTCAGATAGCCCTCAATGCAAAGGCTCTAGACGCAAATATTGGTGTGAGATCTAATTCAATCAAGGAAACACTGCATGTTGGTGAAGGGCATATTGAAGAATCAGCCGAGTGGTTCTTGTGGTAGAACAACTCCATTTGGCTCACTAACTTCACACACCATCAGGCTTCCAAGCAGCTCTCAAGGAAACTCAGTTTTCACACTCTATGCTTAGTGCCCTTTGAGTGCATTATCTAGGAATGAACCTGGTAGAGCATCCCACACAAACGAATGCTCCACATGCGGGTTTCACATGCCACCAACTCCACATTCACAGGCAACTTCAGCGCCACAGCCGTTTTCAGATAGCCCTCAATGCAAAGGCTCTAGACGCAAATATTGGTGTGAGAGCTAATTCAATCAAGGAAACACTGCATGTTGGTGAAGGGCATATTGAAGAAGAATCAGCCGAGTGGTTCTTGTGGGAGAACAACTCCATTTGGCTCACTAACTTCACACACCATCAGGCTTCCAAGCAGCTCTCAAGCAAACTCAGTTTTCACACTCTATGCTTAGTGCCCTTTGAGTGTCTTAGACTGAAATGAAGCTTGGTGAGCATCCCACACAAACGAATGCTCCACATGCGGGTTTCACATGCCACCAACTCCACATTCACAGGCAACTTCAGCGCCAAAAACACTTTCAGATAGCCCTCAATGCAAAGGCTCTAGACGCAAATATTGGTGTGAGAGCTAATTCAATCAAGGAAACACTGCATGTTGGTGAAGGGCATATTGAAGAAGAATCAGCCGAGTGGTTCTTGTGGGAGAACAACTCCATTTGGCTCACTAACTTCACACACCATCAGGCTTCCAAGCAGCTCTCAAGGAAACTCAGTTTTCACACTCTATGCTTAGTGCCCTTTGAGTGCATTATCTAGGAATGAACCTGGTAGAGCATCCCACACAAACGAATGCTCCACATGCGAGTTTCACATGCCACCAACTCCACATTCACAGGCAACTTCAGCGCCACAGACGTTTTCAGATAGCCCTCAATGCAAAGGCTCTAGACGCAAATATTGGTGTGAGAGCTAATTCAATCAAGGAAACACTGCATGTTGGTGAAGGGCATATTGAAGAAGAATCAGCCGAGTGGTTCTTGTGGGAGAACAACTCCATTTGGCTCACTAACTTCACACACCATCAGGCTTCCAAGCAGCTCTCAAGGAAACTCAGTTTTCACACTCTATGCTTAGTGCGCTTTGAGTGTCTAGGACTGAAATGAAACTTGGTGAGCATCCCACACAAACGAATGCTCCACATGCGGGTTTCACATGCCACCAACTCCACATTCACAGGCAACTTCAGCTCCAAAACCACTTTCAGTTAGCCCTCAATGCAAAGGCTCTAGACGCAAATATTGGTGTGAGAGCTAATTCAATCAAGGAAACACTGCATGTTGGTGAAGGGCATATTGAAGAAGAATCAGCCGAGTGGTTCTTGTGGGAGAACAACTCCATTTGGCTCACTAACTTGACACACCATCAGGCTTCCAAGCAGCTCTCAAGCAAACTCAGTTTTCACACTCTATGCTTAGTGCCCTTTGAGTGTCTAGGACTGAAATGAAGCTTGGTGAGCATCCCACACAAACGAATGCTCCACATGCGAGTTTCACATGCCACCAACTCCACATTCACAGGCAACTTCAGCGCCACAGCCGTTTTCAGATAGCCCTCAATGCAAAGGCTCTAGACGCAAATATTGGTGTGAGAGCTAATTCAATCAAGGAAACACTGCATGTTGGTGAAGGGCATATTGAAGAAGAATCAGCCGAGTGGTTCTTGTGGGAGAACAACTCCATTTGGCTCACTAACTTCACACACCATCAGGCTTCCAAGCAGCTCTCAAGGAAACTCAGTTTTCACACTCTATGCTTAGTGCCCTTTGAGTGCATTATCTAGGAATGAACCTGGTAGAGCATCCCACACAAACGAATGCTCCACATGCGGGTTTCACATGCCACCAACTCCACATTCACAGGCAACTTCAGCTCCAAAACCACTTTCAGATAGCCCTCAATGCAAAGGCTCTAGACGCAAATATTGGTGTGAGAGCTAATTCAATCAAGGAAACACTGCATGTTGGTGAAGGGCATATTGAAGAAGAATCAGCCGAGTGGTTCTTGTGGGAGAACAACTCCATTTGGCTCACTAACTTCACACACCATCAGGCTTCCAAGCAGCTCTCAAGGAAACTCAGTTTTCACACTCTATGCTTAGTGCCCTTTGAGTGCATTATCTAGGAATGAACCTGGTAGAGCATCCCACACAAACGAATGCTCCACATGCGGGTTTCACATGCCACCAACTCCACATTCACAGGCAACTTCAGCGCCACAGCCGTTTTCAGATAGCCCTCAATGCAAAGGCTCTAGACGCAAATATTGGTGTGAGAGCTAATTCAATCAAGGAAACACTGCATGTTGGTGAAGGGCATATTGAAGAAGAATCAGCCGAGTGGTTCTTGTGGGAGAACAACTCCATTTGGCTCACTAACTTCACACACCATCAGGCTTCCAAGCAGCTCTCAAGCAAACTCAGTTTTCACACTCTATGCTTAGTGCCTCTTGAGTGCATTATCTAGGAATGAGCCTGGTAGAGCATCCCACACAAACGAATGCTCCACATGCGGGTTTCACATGCCACCAACTCCACATTCACAGGCAACTTCAGCGCCAAAAACACTTTCAGATAGCCCTCAATGCAAAGGCTCTAGACGCAGATATTGGTGTGAGAGCTAATTCAATCAAGGAAACACTGCATGTTGGTGAAGGGCATATTGAAGAAGAATCAGCCGAGTGGTTCTTGTGGGAGAACAACTCCATTTGGCTCACTAACTTCACACACCATCAGGCTTCCAAGCAGCTCTCAAGGAAACTCAGTTTTCACACTCTATGCTTAGTGCCCTTTGAGTGCATTATCTAGTAATGACCCTGGTAGAGCATCCCACACAAACGAATGCTCCACATGCGGGTTTCACATGCCACCAACTCCACATTCACAGGCAACTTCAGCGCCACAGCCGTTTTCAGATAGCCCTCAATGCAAAGGCTCTAGACGCAGATATTGGTGTGAGAGCTAATTCAATCAAGGAAACACTGCATGTTGGTGAAGGGCATATTGAAGAAAGAATCAGCCGAGTGGTTCTTGTGGGGGAACAACTCCATTTGGCTCACTAACTTCACACACCATCAGGCTTCCAAGCAGCTCTCAAGGAAACTCAGTTTTCACACTCTATGCTTAGTGCCCTTTGAGTGCATTATCTAGGAATGAACCTGGTAGAGCATCCCACACAAACGAATGCTCCACATGCGGGTTTCACATGCCACCAACTCCACATTCACAGGCAACTTCAGCGCCACAGACATTTTCATATAGCCCTCAATGCAAAGGCTCTAGACGCAAATATTGGTGTGAGAGCTAATTTAATCAAGGAAACACTGCATGTTGGTGAAGGGCATATTGAAGAAGAATCAGCCGAGTGGTTCTTGTGGAAGAACAACTCCATTTGGCTCACTAACTTCACACACCATCAGGCTTCCAAGCAGCTCTCAAGGAAACTCAGTTTTCACACTCTATGCTTAGTGCCCTTTGAGTGTCTAGGACTGAAATGAAGCTTGGTGAGCATCCCACACAAACGAATGCTCCACATGCGGGTTTCACATGCCACCAACTCCACATTCACAGGCAACTTCAGCGCCACAGCCGTTTTCAGATAGCCCTCAATGCAAAGGCTCTAGACGCAAATATTGGTGTGAGAGCTAATTCAATCAAGGAAACACTGCATGTTGGTGAAGGGCATATTGAAGAAGAATCAGCCGAGTGGTTCTTGTGGGGGAATAACTCCATTTGGCTCACTAACTTCACACACCATCAGGCTTCCAAGCAGCTCTCAAGGAAACTCAGTTTTCACACTCTATGCTTAGTGCCCTTTGAGTGCATTATCTAGGAATGAACCTGGTAGAGCATCCCACACAAACGAATGCTCCACATGCGAGTTTCACATGCCACCAACTCCACATTCACAGGCAACTTCAGCGCCACAGACGTTTTCAGATAGCCCTCAATGCAAAGGCTCTAGACGCAAATATTGGTGTGAGAGCTAATTCAATCAAGGAAACACTGCATGTTGGTGAAGGGCATATTGAAGAAGAATCAGCCGAGTGGTTCTTGTGGGAGAACAACTCCATTTGGCTCACTAACTTCACACACCATCAGGCTTCCAAGCAGCTCTCAAGGAAACTCAGTTTTCACACTCTATGCTTAGTGCGCTTTGAGTGTCTAGGACTGAAATGAAACTTGGTGAGCATCCCACACAAACGAATGCTCCACATGCGGGTTTCACATGCCACCAACTCCACATTCACAGGCAACTTCAGCTCCAAAACCACTTTCAGTTAGCCCTCAATGCAAAGGCTCTAGACGCAAATATTGGTGTGAGAGCTAATTCAATCAAGGAAAACACTGCATGTTGGTGAAGGGCATATTGAAGAAGAATCAGCCGAGTGGTTCTTGTGGGAGAACAACTCCATTTGGCTCACTAACTTGACACACCATCAGGCTTCCAAGCAGCTCTCAAGCAAACTCAGTTTTCACACTCTATGCTTAGTGCCCTTTGAGTGTCTAGGACTGAAATGAAGCTTGGTGAGCATCCCACACAAACGAATGCTCCACATGCGAGTTTCACATGCCACCAACTCCACATTCACAGGCAACTTCAGCGCCACAGCCGTTTTCAGATAGCCCTCAATGCAAAGGCTCTAGACGCAAATATTGGTGTGAGAGCTAATTCAATCAAGGAAACACTGCATGTTGGTGAAGGGCATATTGAAGAAGAATCAGCCGAGTGGTTCTTGTGGGAGAACAACTCCATTTGGCTCACTAACTTCACACACCATCAGGCTTCCAAGCAGCTCTCAAGGAAACTCAGTTTTCACACTCTATGCTTAGTGCCCTTTGAGTGCATTATCTAGGAATGAACCTGGTAGAGCATCCCACACAAACGAATGCTCCACATGCGGGTTTCACATGCCACCAACTCCACATTCACAGGCAACTTCAGCTCCAAAACCACTTTCAGATAGCCCTCAATGCAAAGGCTCTAGACGCAAATATTGGTGTGAGAGCTAATTCAATCAAGGAAACACTGCATGTTGGTGAAGGGCATATTGAAGAAGAATCAGCCGAGTGGTTCTTGTGGGAGAACAACTCCATTTGGCTCACTAACTTCACACACCATCAGGCTTCCAAGCAGCTCTCAAGGAAACTCAGTTTTCACACTCTATGCTTAGTGCCCTTTGAGTGCATTATCTAGGAATGAACCTGGTAGAGCATCCCACACAAACGAATGCTCCACATGCGGGTTTCACATGCCACCAACTCCACATTCACAGGCAACTTCAGCGCCACAGCCGTTTTCAGATAGCCCTCAATGCAAAGGCTCTAGACGCAAATATTGGTGTGAGAGCTAATTCAATCAAGGAAACACTGCATGTTGGTGAAGGGCATATTGAAGAAGAATCAGCCGAGTGGTTCTTGTGGGAGAACAACTCCATTTGGCTCACTAACTTCACACACCATCAGGCTTCCAAGCAGCTCTCAAGCAAACTCAGTTTTCACACTCTATGCTTAGTGCCTCTTGAGTGCATTATCTAGGAATGAGCCTGGTAGAGCATCCCACACAAACGAATGCTCCACATGCGGGTTTCACATGCTACCAACTCCACATTCACAGGCAACTTCAGCGCCACAGCCGTTTTCAGATAGCCCTCAATGCAAAGGCTCTAGACGCAGATATTGGTGTGAGAGCTAATTCAATCAAGGAAACACTGCATGTTGGTGAAGGGCATATTGAAGAAGAATCAGCCGAGTGGTTCTTGTGGGGGAACAACTCCATTTGGCTCACTAACTTCACACACCATCAGGCTTCCAAGCAGCTCTCAAGGAAACTCAGTTTTCACACTCTATGCTTAGTGCCCTTTGAGTGCATTATCTAGGAATGAACCTGGTAGAGCATCCCACACAAACGAATGCTCCACATGCGGGTTTCACATGCCACCAACTCCACATTCACAGGCAACTTCAGCGCCACAGACATTTTCATATAGCCCTCAATGCAAAGGCTCTAGACGCAAATATTGGTGTGAGAGCTAATTTAATCAAGGAAACACTGCATGTTGGTGAAGGGCATATTGAAGAAGAATCAGCCGAGTGGTTCTTGTGGAAGAACAACTCCATTTGGCTCACTAACTTCACACACCATCAGGCTTCCAAGCAGCTCTCAAGGAAACTCAGTTTTCACACTCTATGCTTAGTGCCCTTTGAGTGTCTAGGACTGAAATGAAGCTTGGTGAGCATCCCACACAAACGAATGCTCCACATGCGGGTTTCACATGCCACCAACTCCACATTCACAGGCAACTTCAGCGCCACAGCCGTTTTCAGATAGCCCTCAATGCAAAGGCTCTAGATGCAAATATTTGTGTGAGAGCTAATTCAATCAAGGAAACACTGCATGTTGTTGAAGGGCATATTGAAGAAGAATCAGCCGAGTGGTTCTTGTGGGAGAACAACTCCATTTGGCTCACTAACTTCACACACCATCAGGCTTCCAAGCAGCTCTCAAGGAAACTCAGTTTTCACACTCTATGCTTAGTGCCCTTTGAGTGCATTATGTAGGAATGAACCTGGGAGAGCATCCCACACAAACGAATGCTCCACATGCGGGTTTCACATGCCACCAACTCCACATTCACAGGCAACTTCAGCTCCAAAACCACTTTCAGTTAGCCCTCAATGCAAAGGCTCTAGACGCAAATATTGGTGTGAGAGCTAATTCAATCAAGGAAACACTGCATGTTGGTGAAGGGCATATTGAAGAAGAATCAGCCGAGTGGTTCTTGTGGGAGAACAACTCCATTTGGCTCACTAACTTCACACACCATCAGGCTTCCAAGCAGCTCTCAAGGAAACTCAGTTTTCACACTCTATGCTTAGTGCGCTTTGAGTGTCTAGGACTGAAATGAAACTTGGTGAGCATCCCACACAAACGAATGCTCCACATGCGGGTTTCACATGCCACCAACTCCACATTCACAGGCAACTTCAGCTCCAAAACCACTTTCAGTTAGCCCTCAATGCAAAGGCTCTAGACGCAAATATTGGTGTGAGAGCTAATTCAATCAAGGAAACACTGCATGTTGGTGAAGGGCATATTGAAGAAGAATCAGCCGAGTGGTTCTTGTGGGAGAACAACTCCATTTGGCTCACTAACTTGACACACCATCAGGCTTCCAAGCAGCTCTCAAGGAAACTCAGTTTTCACACTCTATGCTTAGTGCCCTTTGAGTGCATTATCTAGGAATGAACCTGGTAGAGCATCCCACACAAACGAATGCTCCACATGCGAGTTTCACATGCCACCAACTCCACATTCACAGGCAACTTCAGCACCACAGACGTTTTCAGATAGCCCTCAATGCAAAGGCTCTAGACGCAAATATTGGTGTGAGAGCTAATTCAATCAAGGAAACACTGCATGTTGGTGAAGGGCATATTGAAGAAGAATCAGCCGAGCGGTTCTTGTGGGAGAACAACTCCATTTGGCTCACTAACTTCACACACCATCAGGCTTCCAAGCAGCTCTCAAGGAAACTCAGTTTTCACACTCTATGCTTAGTGTGCTTTGAGTGTCTAGGACTGAAAGGAAACTTGGTGAGCATCCCACACAAACGAATGCTCCACATGCGGGTTTCACATGCCACCAACTCCACATTCACAGGCAACTTCAGCGCCACAGCCGTTTTCAGATAGCCCTCAATGCAAAGGCACTAGACGCAAATATTGGTGTGAGAGCTAATTTAATCAAGGAAACACTGCATGTTGGTGAAGGGCATATTGAAGAAGAATCAGCCGAGTGGTTCTTGTGGGAGAACAACTCCATTTGGCTCACTAACTTCACACACCATCAGGCTTCCAAGCAGCTCTCAAGGAAACTCAGTTTTCACACTCTATGCTTAGTGCCCTTTGAGTGTCTAGGACTGAAATGAAGCTTGGTGAGCATCCCACACAAACGAATGCTCCACATGCGGGTTTCACATGCCACCAACTCCACATTCACAGGCAACTTCAGCGCCACAGCCGTTTTCAGATAGCCCTCAATGCAAAGGCTCTAGACGCAAATATTGGTGTGAGAGCTAATTCAATCAATGAAACACTGCATGTTGGTGAAGGGCATATTGAAGAAGAATCAGCCGAGTGGTTCTTGTGGGAGAACAACTCCATTTGGCTCACTAACTTCACACACCATCAGGCTTCCAAGCAGCTCTCAAGGAAACTCAGTTTTCACACTCTATGCTTAGTGCGCTTTGAGTGTCTAGGACTGAAATGAAACTTGGTGAGCATCCCACACAAACGAATGCTCCACATGCGGGTTTCACATGCCACCAACTCCACATTCACAGGCAACTTCAGCTCCAAAACCACTTTCAGTTAGCCCTCAATGCAAAGGCTCTAGACGCAAATATTGGTGTGAGAGCTAATTCAATCAAGGAACACTGCATGTTGGTGAAGGGCATATTGAAGAAGAATCAGCCGAGTGGTTCTTGTGGGAGAACAACTCCATTTGGCTCACTAACTTCACACACCATCAGGCTTCCAAGCAGCTCTCAAGGAAACTCAGTTTTCACACTCTATGCTTAGTGCGCTTTGAGTGTCTAGGACTGAAATGAAACTTGGTGAGCATCCCACACAAACGAATGCTCCACATGCGGGTTTCACATGCCACCAACTCCACATTCACAGGCAACTTCAGCTCCAAAACCACTTTCAGTTAGCCCTCAATGCAAAGGCTCTAGACGCAAATATTGGTGTGAGAGCTAATTCAATCTAGGAAACACTGCATGTTGGTGAAGGGCATATTGAAGAAGAATCAGCCGAGTGGTTCTTGTGGGAGAACAACTCCATTTGGCTCACTAACTTGACACACCATCAGGCTTCCAAGCAGCTCTCAAGGAAACTCAGTTTTCACACTCTATGCTTAGTGCCCTTTGAGTGCATTATCTAGGAATGAACCTGGTAGAGCATCCCACACAAACGAATGCTCCACATGCGAGTTTCACATGCCACCAACTCCACATTCACAGGCAACTTCAGCACCACAGACGTTTTCAGATAGCCCTCAATGCAAAGGCTCTAGACGCAAATATTGGTGTGAGAGCTAATTCAATCAAGGAAACACTGCATGTTGGTGAAGGGCATATTGAAGAAGAATCAGCCGAGCGGTTCTTGTGGGAGAACAACTCCATTTGGCTCACTAACTTCACACACCATCAGGCTTCCAAGCAGCTCTCAAGGAAACTCAGTTTTCACACTCTATGCTTAGTGTGCTTTGAGTGTCTAGGACTGAAAGGAAACTTGGTGAGCATCCCACACAAACGAATGCTCCACATGCGGGTTTCACATGCCACCAACTCCACATTCACAGGCAACTTCAGCTCCAAAACCACTTTCACATAGCCCTCAATGCAAAGGCTCTAGACGCAAATATTGGTGTGAGAGCTAATTCAATCAAGGAAACACTGCATGTTGGTGAAGGGCATATTGAAGAAGAATCAGCCGAGTGGTTCTTGTGGAAGAACAACTCCATTTGGCTCACTAACTTCACACACCATCA
>NW_026697280.1:0-146697 GCF_030435755.1 Ochotona princeps | reverse complement strand
ACAGGATCCACTTTGCTGATCCTTCTTCAATATGCCCTTCACCAACATGCAGTGTTTCCTTGATTGAATTAGCTCTCACACCAATATTTGCGTCTAGAGCCTTTGCATTGAGGGCTATCTGAAAATGGCTGTGGCGCTGAAGTTGCCTGTGAATGTGGAGTTGGTGGCATGTGAAACCCGCATGTGGAGCATTCGTTTGTGTGGGATGCTCTACCAGGTTCATTCTAGATAATGCACTCAAAGGGCACTAAGCATAGAGTGTGAAAACTGAGTTTCCTTGAGAGCTGCTTGGAAGCCTGATGGTGTGTGAAGTTAGTGAGCCAAATGGAGTTGTTCTCCCACAAGAACCACTCGGCTGATCCTTCTTCAATATGCCCTTCACTAACATGCAGTGTTTCCTTGATTGAATTAGCTCTCACACCAATATTTGCGTCTAGAGCCTTTGCATTGAGGGCTATCTGAAAACGGCTGTGGCGCTGAAGTTGCCTGAGAATGTGGAGTTGGTGGCATGTGAAACCCGCATGTGGAGGCATTCGTTTGTGTGGGATGCTCTACCAGGTTCATTCCTAGATAATGAACTCAAAGGGCACTAAGCATAGAGTGTGAAAACTGAGTTTCCTTGAGAGCTGCTTGGAAGCCTGATGGTGGTGTGAAGTTAGTGAGCCAAATGGAGTTTTTCTCCCACAAGAACCACTCGGCTGATCCTTTTCAATATGCCCTTCACCAACATGCAGTGTTTCCTTGATTGAATTAGCTCTCACACCAATATTTGCGTCTAGAGCCTTTGCATTGAGGGCTATCTGAAAACGGCTGTGGCGCTGAAGTTGCCTGTGAATGTGGAGTTGGTGGCATGTGAAAGCCGCATGCGGAGCATTCGTTTGTGTGGGATGCTCTACTAGGTTCATTCCTAGATAATGCACTCAAAGGGCACTAAGCATAGAGTGTGAAAACTGAGTTTCCTTGAGAGCTGCTTGGAAGCCTGATGGTGTGTGAAGTTAGTGAGCCAAATGGAGTTGTTCTCCCACAAGAACCACTAGGCTGATCCTTCTTCAATATGCCCTTCACCAACATGCAGTGTTTCCTTGATTGAATTAGCTCTTTTTTGTTTGTTTGTTTATTTTTTTTATTTATTTTTTTATTTTTTTTCTTTTTTTTTTTAATTTATTATTTAACTTCAGTAATTACATTGTATTATGTGACACAATTACATAGATAGTTGGGTTCTCCCCACCCATCCCCAAACCCTCCCACCATGGTGGATTCCTCCACCTTGTTGCATAACCACAGCTCAAGTTCAGTTGAGATTCCCCCATTTCAAGCTTATACCACACATAGAGTCTTGCATCTTATTGTCCAGTCAAGTTCAACGGCTTCTTAGGTATACCCTCTCTGATCTGAAGACAGAGCCAGCAGAGTATCATCCCAGTCAATTGAAAGCTCCAACATACCATCAGCAAAAATTTACATCATTATGGAATTAATTGACATAGTAATGAGTAACCAATATGTTAAAAGTAAATGCGAGTTCCCAGTCACCTTCTGTGACCACCTAACCTATACTTCAATTTAGTTTATACACAACATATAACATTCAAAACATAACATGTTATACATAACATTATATCATCTTAAATTAAGGCAAACATGTGGTATTTAACCTTTTGGGATTGGCTCATTTCCCTTAGCATTATGGTTTCCAGTTTGGCCCATTTGGCCACAAAGAACTGCATTTTGTTTTTTTTTAATAGCTGAGTAGTATTCCATGGAGTAGATAAACCATAGCTTTCTTATCCAATCCTCTGTTTATGGGCATTTTGGTTGCTTCCATGTTTTTGCAATTACTGATTGTGCTGCTATGAACATAGGAGTGCATGTTGGTTTCTCATAAAACAAGTGTTCTGGATATATTCCTAGGAGTGCTATTGCTGGATCATACGGTATGTTGAATTTGAGTTGTTTGAATATTCTTCATACTGATTTCCATAGAGGCTGTACCAGCCTGCAGCCCCACCAGCAGTGGAGTAGGGTTCCCTTTTCTCTGCAACCTCGCCAACAAGTGTTGTTGGTGCTTTTATTCATGTGGGCCAGTCTTACTAGCGTTAGGTGGTACCTCATTGATGTTTTAATTTGGATATTTGCGTCTAGAGCCTTTGCATTGAGGGCTATCTGAAAACGGCTGTGCGCTGAAGTTGCCTGTGAATGTGGAGTTGGTGGCATGTGAAACCCGCATGTGGAGCATTCGTTTGTGTGGGATGCTCTACCAGGTTCATTCCTAGATAATGCACTCAAAGGGCACTAAGCATAGAGTGTGAAAACTGAGTTTCCTTGAGAGCTGCTTGGAAGGCTGATGGTGTGTGAAGTTAGTGAGCGAAATGGAGTTGTTCTCCCACAAGAACCACTCGGCTGATTCTTCTTCAATATGCCCTTCACCAACATGCAGTGTTTCCTTGATTAAATTAGCTCTCACACCAATATTTGCGTCTAGAGCCTTTGCATTGAGAGCTATCTGAAAACGGCTGTGGCGCTGAAGTTGCTTGTGAATGTGGAGTTGGTGGCATGTGAAACCCGAATGTGGAGCATTCATTTGTGTGGGATCCTCGCCAAGTTTCATTTCAGTCCTAGGCACACAAAGGGCACTAAGCATAGGGTGTGAAAACTGAGTTTCCTTGAGAGCTGCTTGGAAGCCTGATGGTGTGTGAAGTTAGTGAGCCAAATGGAGTTGTTCTCCCACAAGAACCACTCGGCTGATCCTTCTTCAATATGCCCTTCACCAACATGCAGTGTTTCCTTGATTGAATTAGCTCTCACACCAATATTTGCGTCTAGAGCCTTTGCATTTAGGGCTATCTGAAAACGGCTGTGGCACTGAAGTTGCCTGTGAATGTGGAGTTGGTGGCATGTGAAACCCGCATGTGGAGCATTCGTTTGTGTGGGATGCTCTACCAGGTTCATTCCTAGATAATGCACTCAAAAGGCACTAAGCATAGAGTGTGAAAACTGAGTTTCCTTGAGAGCTGCTTGGAAGCCTGATGGGTGTGTGAAGTTAGTGAGCCAAATGGAGTTGTTCTCCCACAAGAACCACTTGGCTGATCCTTCTTCAATATGCCCTTCACCAACATGCAGTGTTTCCTTGATTGAATTAGCTCTCACACCAATATTTGCGTCTAGAGCCTTTGCATTGAGGGATATCTGAAAACGGCTGTGGCGCTGAAGTTGCCTGTGAATGTGGAGTTGCTGGCATGTGAAACCCACATGTGGAGCATTCGTTTGTGTGGGATGCTCTACCATGTTCATTCCTAGATAATGCACTCAAAGGGCACTAAGCATAGAGTGTGAAAACTGAGTTTCCTTGAGAGCTGCTTGGAAGCCTGATGGTGTGTGAAGTTAGTGAGCCAAATGGAGTTGTTCTCCCACAAGAACCACTCGGCTGATCCTTCTTCAATATGCCCTTCACCAACATGCAGTGTTTCCTTGATTGAATTAGCTCTCACACCAATATTTGCGTCTAGAGCCTTTGCATTTAGGGCTATCTGAAAACGGCTGTGGCACTGAAGTTGCCTGTGAATGTGGAGTTGGTGGCATGTGAAACCCGCATGTGGAGCATTCATTTGTGTGGGATGCTCTACCAGTTCATTCCTAGATAATGCACTCAAAGGGCACTAAGCATAGAGTGTGAAAACTGAGTTTCCTTGAGAGCTGTTTGGAAGCCTGATGGTGTGTGAAGTTAGTGAGCCAAATGGAGTTGTTCTCCCACAAGAACCACTCGGCTGATCCTTCTTCAATATGCCCTTCACCAACATGCAGTGTTTCCTTGATTGAATTAGCTCTCACACCAATATTTGCGTCTAGAGCCTTTGCATTGAGGGCTATCTGAAAACGGCTGTGGCGCTGAAGTTGCCTGTGAATGTGGAGTTGGTGGCATGTGAAACCCACATGTGGAGCATTCGTTTGTCTGGGATGCTCTACCAGGTTCATTCCTAGATAATGCACTCAAAGGGCACTAAGCATAGAGTGTGAAAACTGAGTTTCCTTGAGAGCTGCTTGAAGCCTGATGGTGTGTGAAGTTAGTGAGCCAAATGGAGTTGTTCTCCCAAAACAACCACTCGGCTGATCCTTCTTCAATATGCCCTTCACCAACATGCAGTGTTTCCTTGATTGAATTAGCTCTCACACCAATATTTGCGTCTAGAGCCTTTGCATTGAGAGCTATCTGAAAACGGCTGTGGCGCTGAAGTTGCCTGTGAATGTGGAGTTGGTGGCATGTGAAAGCCGCATGTGGAGCATTCGTTTGTGTGAGATGTTCTTACAGGTTCATTCCTAGAGAATGCACTCAAATTGCACTAAGCATAGAGTGTGAAAACTGAGTTTCCTTGAGAGCTGCTTGGAAGCCTGATGGTGTGTGAAGTTAGTGAGCCAAATGGAGTTGTTCTCCCACAAGAACCACTCGGCTGATCCTTCTTCAATATGCCCTTCACCAACATGCAGTGTTTCCTTGATTAAATTAGCTCTCACACCAATATTTGCGTCTAGAGCCTTTGCATTGAGGGCTATCTGAAAACGGCTGTGGCGCTTAAGTTGCCTGTGAATGTGGAGTTGGTGGTATGTGAAACCCGCATGTGGAGCATTCGTATGTGTGGGATGCTCTACCAGGTTCATTCCTAGATAATGCACTCAAAGGGCACTAAGCATAGAGTGTGAAAACTGAGTTTCCTTGAGAGCTGCTTGGAAGCCTGATGGTGTTTGAAGTTAGTGAGCCAAATGGAGTTGTTCTCCCACAAGAACCACTCGGCTGATCCTTCTTCAATATGCCCTTCACCAACATGCAGTGTTCCCTTGATTGAATTAGCTCTCACACCAATATTTGCGTCTAGAGCCTTTGCATTGAGAGCTATCTGAAAATGGCTGTGGCGCTGAAGGTGCCTGTGAATGTGGAGTTGGTGGCATGTGAAACCCGCATGTGGAGCATTCATTTGTTTGGGATCCTCGCCAAGTTTCATTTCAGTCCTAGGCACACAAAGGGCACTAAGCATAGGGTGTGAAAACTGAGTTTCCTTGAGAGCTGCTTGGAAGCCTGATGGTGTTGTGAAGTTAGTGAGCCAATGGAGTTGTTCTCCCACAAGAACCACTCGGCTGATTCTTCTTCAATATGCCCTTCACCAACATGCAGTGTTCCTTGATTGAATTAGCTCTCACACCAATATTTGTGTCTAGAGCCTTTGCATTGAGGGCTATTGAAAACGGCTGTGGCGCTGAAGGTCTGTGGCGCTGAAGGTGCCTGTGAATGTGGAGTTGGTGGCATGTGAAAGCCGCATGCGGAGCATTCGTTTGTGTGGGATGCTCTACTAGGTTCATTCCTAGATAATGCACTCAAAGGGCACTAAGCATAGAGTGGGAAAACTGAGTTTCCTTGAGAGCTGCTTGGAAGCCTGATGGTGTGTGAAGTTAGTGAGCCAAATGGAGTTGTTCTCCCACAAGAACCACTCGGCTGATCCTTCTTCAATATGCCCTTCACCAACATGCAGTGTTTCCTTGATTGAATTAGCTCTCACACCAATATTTGCGTCTAGAGCCTTTGCATTGAGGGCTATCTAAAAACGGCTGTTGCACTGAAGTTGCCTGTGAATGTGGAGTTGGTGGCATGTGAAAGCCGCATGTGGAGCATTCGTTTGTGTGGGATGCCCCACCAGGTTCATTCCTAGATAATGCACTCAAAGGGCACTAAGCATAGAGTGTGAAAACTGAGTTTCCTTGAGAGCTGCTTGGAAGCCTGATGGTGTGTGAAGTTAGTGAGCCAAATGGAGTTGTTCTCAAACAAGAACCACTCGGCTGATCCTTCTTCAATATGCCCTTCACCAACATGCAGTGTTTCCTTGATTGAATTAACTCTCACACCAATATTTGCGTCTAGAGCCTTTGCATTGAGGGCTATCTGAAAACGGCTGTGGCGCTGAAGTTGCCTGTGAATGTGGAGTTGGTGGCATGTGAAACCCACATGTGGAGCATTCGTTTGTGTGGGATGCTCTACCAGGTTCATTCCTAGATAATGCACTCAAAGGGCACTAAGCATAGAGTGTGAAAACTGAGTTTCCTTGAGAGCTGCTTGGAAGCCTGATGGTGTGTGAAGTTAGTGAGCCAAATGGAGTTGTTCTCCCAAAACAACCACTCGGCTGATCCTTCTTCAATATGCCCTTCACCAACATGCAGTGTTTCCTTGATTGAATTAGCTCTCACACCAATATTTGCGTCTAGAGCCTTTGCATTGAGAGCTATCTGAAAACGGCTGTGGCGCTGAAGTTGCCTGTGAATGTGGAGTTGGTGGCATGTGAAAGCCGCATGTGGAGCATTCGTTTGTGTGAGATGTTCTACCAGGTTCATTCCTAGAGAATGCACTCAAATTGCACTAAGCATAGAGTGTGAAAACTGAGTTTCCTTGAGAGCTGCTTGGAAGCCTGATGGTGTGTGAAGTTAGTGAGCCAAATGGAGTTGTTCTCCCACAAGAACCACTCGGCTGCTCCTTCTTCAATATGCCCTTCACCAACATACAGTGTTTCCTTGATTAAATTAGCTCTCACACCAATATTTGCGTCTAGATCCTTTGCATTGAGGGCTATCTGAAAACGGCTGTGGCGCTGAAGTTGCCTGTGAATGTGGAGTTGGTGGTATGTGAAACCCGCATGTGGAGCATTCGTTTGTGTGGGATGCTCTACCAGGTTCATTCCTAGATAATGCACTCAAAGGGCACTAAGCATAGAGTGTGAAAACTGAGTTTCCTTGAGAGCTGCTTGGAAGCCTGATGGTGTGTGAAGTTAGTGAGCCAAATGGAGTTGTTCTCCCACAAGAACCACTCGGCTGATCCTTCTTCAATATGCCCTTCACCAACATGCAGTGTTCCCTTGATTGAATTAGCTCTCACACCAATATTTGCGTCTAGAGCCTTTGCATTGAGAGCTATCTGAAAATGGCTGTGGCGCTGAAGGTGCCTGTGAATGTGGAGTTGGTGGCATGTGAAACCCGCATGTGGAGCATTCATTTGTTTGGGATCCTCGCCAAGTTTCATTTCAGTCCTAGGCACACAAAGGGCACTAAGCATAGGGTGTGAAAACTGAGTTTCCTTGAGAGCTGCTTGGAAGCCTGATGGTGTGTGAAGTTAGTGAGCCAAATGGAGTTGTTCTCCCACAAGAACCACTCGGCTGATTCTTCTTCAATATGCCCTTCACCAACATGCAGTGTTCCCTTGATTGAATTAGCTCTCACACCAATATTTGTGTCTAGAGCCTTTGCATTGAGGGCTATTGAAAACGGCTGTGGCGCTGAAGGTGCCTGTGAATGTGGAGTTGGTGGCATGTGAAAGCCGCATGCGGAGCATTCGTTTGTGTGGGATGCTCCACTAGGTTCATTCCTAGATAATGCACTCAAAGGGCACTAAGCATAGAGTGGGAAAACTGAGTTTCCTTGAGAGCTGCTTGGAAGCCTGATGGTGTGTGAAGTTAGTGAGCCAAATGGAGTTGTTCTCCCACAAGAACCACTCGGCTGATCCTTCTTCAATATGCCCTTCACCAACATGCAGTGTTTCCTTGATTGAATTAGCTCTCACACCAATATTTGCGTCTAGAGCCTTTGCATTGAGGGCTATCTAAAAACGGCTGTTGCACTGAAGTTGCCTGTGAATGTGGAGTTGGTGGCATGTGAAAGCCGCATGTGGAGCATTCGTTTGTGTGGGATGCTCTACCAGGTTCATTCCTAGATAATGCACTCAAAGGGCACTAAGCATAGAGTGTGAAAACTGAGTTTCCTTGAGAGCTGCTTGGAAGCCTGATGGTGTGTGAAGTTAGTGAGCCAAATGGAGTTGTTCTCCCACAAGAACCACTCGGCTGATCCTTCTTCAATATGCCCTTCACCAACATGCAGTGTTTCCTTGATTGAATTAGCTCTCACACCAATATTTGCGTCTAGAGCCTTTGCATTGAGGGCTATCTGAAAACGGCTGTGGCGCTGAAGTTGCCTGTGAATGTGGAGTTGGTGGCATGTGAAACCCACATGTGGAGCATTCGTTTGTGTGGGATGCTCTACCAGGTTCATTCCTAGATAATGCACTCAAAGGGCACTAAGCATAGAGTGTGAAAACTGAGTTTCCTTGAGAGCTGCTTGGAAGCCTGATGGTGTGTGAAGTTAGTGAGCCAAATGGAGTTGTTCTCCCACAAGAACCACTCGGCTGATCCTTCTTCAATATGCCCTTCACCAACATGCAGTGTTTCCTTGATTGAATTAGCTCTCACACCAATATTTGCGTCTAGAGCCTTTGCATTGAGGGCTATCTGAAAACGGCTGTGGCACTGAAGTTGCCTGTGAATGTGGAGTTGGTGGCATGTGAAAGCCGCATGTGGAGCATTCGTTTGTGTGGGATGCTCTACCAGGTTCTTTCCTAGATAATGCACTCAAAGGGCACTAAGCATAGAGTGTGAAAACTGAGTTTCCTTGAGAGCTGCTTGGAAGCCTGATGGTGTGTGAAGTTAGTGAGCCAAATGGAGTTGTTCTCCCACAAGAACCACTCGGCTGATCCTTCTTCAATATGCCCTTCACCAACATGCAGTGTTTCCTTGATTGAATTAGCTCTCACACCAATATTTGCGTCTAGAGCCTTTGCATTGAGGGCTATCTGAAACGGCTTGTGGCGCTGAAGTTGCCTGTGAATGTGGAGTTGGTGGCATGTGAAACCCACATGTGGAGCATTCGTTTGTCTGGGATGCTCTACCAGGTTCATTCCTAGATAATGCACTCAAAGGGCACTAAGCATAGAGTGTGAAAACTGAGTTTCCTTGAGAGCTGCTTGGAAGCCTGATTGTGTGTGAAGTTAGTGAGCCAAATGGAGTTGTTCTCCCACAAGAACCACTCGGCTGATCCTTCTTCAATATGCCCTTCACCAACATGCAGTGTTTCCTTGATTGAATTAGCTCTCACACCAATATTTGCGTCTAGAGCCTTTGCATTGAGAGCTATCTGAAAATGGCTGTGGCCCTGAAGTTGCCTGTGAATGTGGAGTTGGTGGCATGTGAAACCCGCATGTGGAGCATTCATTTGTGTGGGATCCTCGCCAAGTTTCATTTCAGTCCTAGGCACACAAAGGGCACTAAGCATAGGGTGTGAAAACTGAGTTTCCTTGAGAGCTGCTTGGAATCCTGATGGTGTGTGAAGTTAGTGAGCCAAATGGAGTTGTTCTCCCACAAGAACCACTCGGCTGATTCTTCTTCAATATGCCCTTCACTAACATGCACTGTTCCCTTGATTGAATTAGCTCTCACACCAATATTTGCGTCTTGAGCCTTTGCATTGAGGGCTATTGAAAACAGCTGTGGCGCTGAAGGTGCCTGTGAATGTGGAGTTGGTGGCATGTGAAACCCGCATGTGGAGCATTCGTTTGTGTGGGATGCTCTACCAAGTTCATTCCTAGATAATGCACTCAAAGGGCACTAAGCATAGAGTGTGAAAACTGAGTTTCCTTGAGAGCTGCTTGGAAGCCTGATGGTGTGTGAAGTTAGTGAGCCAAATGGAGTTGTTCTCCCACAAGAACCACTCGGCTGATCCTTCTTCAATATGCCCTTCACCAACATGCAGTGTTTCCTTGATTGAATTAGCTCTCACAACAATATTTGCGTCTAGAGCCTTTGCATTTAGGGCTATCTGAAAACGGCTGTGGCACTGAAGTTGCCTGTGAATGTGGAGTTGGTGGCATGTGAAACCCGCATGTGGAGCATTCGTTTGTGTGGGATGCTCTACCAGGTTCATTCCTAGATAATGCACTCAAAAGGCACTAAGCATAGAGTGTGAAAACTGAGTTTCCTTGAGAGCTGCTTGGAAGCCTGATGGTGTGTGAAGTTAGTGAGCCAAATGGAGTTGTTCTCCCACAAGAACCACTTGGCTGATCCTTCTTCAATATGCCCTTCACCAACATGCAGTGTTTCCTTGATTGAATTAGCTCTCACAACAATATTTGCGTCTAGAGCCTTTGCATTGAGGGCTATCTGAAAACGGCTGTGGCGCTGAAGTTGCCTGTGAATGTGGAGTTGCTGGCATGTGAAACCCACATGTGGAGCATTCGTTTGTGTGGGATGCTCTACCATGTTCATTCCTAGATAATGCACTCAAAGGGCACTAAGCATAGAGTGTGAAAACTGAGTTTCCTTGAGAGCTGCTTGGAAGCCTGATGGTGTGTGAAGTTAGTGAGCCAAATGGAGTTGTTCTCCCACAAGAACCACTCGGCTGATCCTTCTTCAATATGCCCTTCACCAACATGCAGTGTTTCCTTGATTGAATTAGCTCTCACACCAATATTTGCGTCTAGAGCCTTTGCATTTAGGGCTATCTGAAAACGGCTGTGGCACTGAAGTTGCCTGTGAATGTGGAGTTGGTGGCATGTGAAACAAGCATTTGGAGCATTCGTTTGTGTGGGATGCTCTACCAGGTTCATTCCTAGATAATGCACTCAAAGGGCACTAAGCATAGAGTGTGAAAACTGAGTTTCCTTGAGAGCTGCTTGGAAGCCTGATGGTGTGTGAAGTTAGTGAGCCAAATGGAGTTGTTCTCCCACAAGAACCACTCGGCTGATCCTTCTTCAATATGCCCTTCACCAACATGCAGTGTTTCCTTGATTGAATTAGCTCTCACACCAATATTTGCGTCTAGAGCCTTTGCATTGAGGGCTATCTGAAAACGGCTGTGGCGCTGAAGTTGCCTGTGAATGTGGAGTTGGTGGCATGTGAAACCCACATGTGGAGCATTCGTTTGTGTGGGATGCTCTACCAGGTTCATTCCTAGATAATGCACTCAAAGGGCACTAAGCATAGAGTGTGAAAACTGAGTTTCCTTGAGAGCTGCTTGGAAGCCTGATGGTGTGTGAAGTTAGTGAGCCAAATGGAGTTGTTCTCCCAAAACAACCACTCGGCTGATCCTTCTTCAATATGCCCTTCACCAACATGCAGTGTTTCCTTGATTGAATTAGCTCTCACAACAATATTTGCGTCTAGAGCCTTTGCATTGAGGGCTATCTGAAAACGGCTGTGGCGCTGAAGTTGCCTGTGAATGTGGAGTTGCTGGCATGTGAAACCCACATGTGGAGCATTCGTTTGTGTGGGATGCTCTACCATGTTCATTCCTAGATAATGCACTCAAAGGGCACTAAGCATAGAGTGTGAAAACTGAGTTTCCTTGAGAGCTGCTTGGAAGCCTGATGGTGTGTGAAGTTAGTGAGCCAAATGGAGTTGTTCTCCCACAAGAACCACTCGGCTGATCCTTCTTCAATATGCCCTTCACCAACATGCAGTGTTTCCTTGATTGAATTAGCTCTCACACCAATATTTGCGTCTAGAGCCTTTGCATTTAGGGCTATCTGAAAACGGCTGTGGCACTGAAGTTGCCTGTGAATGTGGAGTTGGTGGCATGTGAAACAAGCATTTGGAGCATTCGTTTGTGTGGGATGCTCTACCAGGTTCATTCCTAGATAATGCACTCAAAGGGCACTAAGCATAGAGTGTGAAAACTGAGTTTCCTTGAGAGCTGCTTGGAAGCCTGATGGTGTGTGAAGTTAGTGAGCCAAATGGAGTTGTTCTCCCACAAGAACCACTCGGCTGATCCTTCTTCAATATGCCCTTCACCAACATGCAGTGTTTCCTTGATTGAATTAGCTCTCACACCAATATTTGCGTCTAGAGCCTTTGCATTGAGGGCTATCTGAAAACGGCTGTGGCGCTGAAGTTGCCTGTGAATGTGGAGTTGGTGGCATGTGAAACCCACATGTGGAGCATTCGTTTGTGTGGGATGCTCTACCAGGTTCATTCCTAGATAATGCACTCAAAGGGCACTAAGCATAGAGTGTGAAAACTGAGTTTCCTTGAGAGCTGCTTGGAAGCCTGATGGTGTGTGAAGTTAGTGAGCCAAATGGAGTTGTTCTCCCAAAACAACCACTCGGCTGATCCTTCTTCAATATGCCCTTCACCAACATGCAGTGTTTCCTTGATTGAATTAGCTCTCACACCAATATTTGCGTCTAGAGCCTTTGCATTGAGAGCTATCTGAAAACGGCTGTGGCGCTGAAGTTGCCTGTGAATGTGGAGTTGGTGGCATGTGAAAGCCGCATGTGGAGCATTCGTTTGTGTGAGATGTTCTACCAGGTTCATTCCTAGAGAATGCACTCAAATTGCACTAAGCATAGAGTGTGAAAACTGAGTTTCCTTGAGAGCTGCTTGGAAGCCTGATGGTGTGTGAAGTTAGTGAGCCAAATGGAGTTGTTCTCCCACAAGAACCACTCGGCTGATCCTTCTTCAATATGCCCTTCACCAACATGCAGTGTTTCCTTGATTAAATTAGCTCTCACACCAATATTTGTGTCTAGAGCCTTTGCATTGAGGGCTATCTGAAAACGGCTGTGGCGCTTAAGTTGCCTGTGAATGTGGAGTTGGTGGTATGTGAAACCCGCATGTGGAGCATTCGTTTGTGTGGGATGCTCTACCAGGTTCATTCCTAGATAATGCACTCAAAGGGCACTAAGCATAGAGTGTGAAAACTGAGTTTCCTTGAGAGCTGCTTGGAAGCCTGATGGTGTTTGAAGTTAGTGAGCCAAATGGAGTTGTTCTCCCACAAGAACCACTCGGCTGATCCTTCTTCAATATGCCCTTCACCAACATGCAGTGTTCCCTTGATTGAATTAGCTCTCACACCAATATTTGCGTCTAGAGCCTTTGCATTGAGAGCTATCTGAAAATGGCTGTGGCGCTGAAGGTGCCTGTGAATGTGGAGTTGGTGGCATGTGAAACCCGCATGTGGAGCATTCATTTGTTTGGGATCCTCGCCAAGTTTCATTTCAGTCCTAGGCACACAAAGGGCACTAAGCATAGGGTGTGAAAACTGAGTTTCCTTGAGAGCTGCTTGGAAGCCTGATGGTGTGTGAAGTTAGTGAGCCAAATGGAGTTGTTCTCCCACAAGAACCACTCGGCTGATTCTTCTTCAATATGCCCTTCACCAACATGCAGTGTTCCCTTGATTGAATTAGCTCTCACACCAATATTTGTGTCTAGAGCCATTGCATTGAGGGCTATTGAAAACGGCTGTGGCGCTGAAGGTGCCTGTGAATGTGGAGTTGGTGGCATGTGAAAGCCGCATGTGGAGCATTCGTTTGTGTGAGATGTTCTACCAGGTTCATTCCTAGAGAATGCACTCAAATTGCACTAAGCATAGAGTGTGAAAACTGAGTTTCCTTGAGAGCTGCTTGGAAGCCTGATGGTGTGTGAAGTTAGTGAGCCAAATGGAGTTGTTCTCCCACAAGAACCACTCGGCTGCTCCTTCTTCAATATGCCCTTCACCAACATACAGTGTTTCCTTGATTAAATTAGCTCTCACACCAATATTTGCGTCTAGATCCTTTGCATTGAGGGCTATCTGAAAACGGCTGTGGCGCTGAAGTTGCCTGTGAATGTGGAGTTGGTGGTATGTGAAACCCGCATGTGGAGCATTCGTTTGTGTGGGATGCTCTACCAGGTTCATTCCTAGATAATGCACTCAAAGGGCACTAAGCATAGAGTGTGAACACTGAGTTTCCTTGAGAGCTGCTTGGAAGCCTGATGGTGTTTGAAGTTAGTGAGCCAAATGGAGTTGTTCTCCCACAAGAACCACTCGGCTGATCCTTCTTCAATATGCCCTTCACCAACATGCAGTGTTCCCTTGATTGAATTAGCTCTCACACCAATATTTGCGTCTAGAGCCTTTGCATTGAGAGCTATCTGAAAATGGCTGTGGCGCTGAAGGTGCCTGTGAATGTGGAGTTGGTGGCATGTGAAACCCGCATGTGGAGCATTCATTTGTTTGGGATCCTCGCCAAGTTTCATTTCAGTCCTAGGCACACAAAGGGCACTAAGCATAGGGTGTGAAAACTGAGTTTCCTTGAGAGCTGCTTGGAAGCCTGATGGTGTGTGAAGTTAGTGAGCCAAATGGAGTTGTTCTCCCACAAGAACCACTCGGCTGATTCTTCTTCAATATGCCCTTCACCAACATGCAGTGTTCCCTTGATTGAATTAGCTCTCACACCAATATTTGTGTCTAGAGCCTTTGCATTGAGGGCTATTGAAAACGGCTGTGCGCTGAAGGTGCCTGTGAATGTGGAGTTGGTGGCATGTGAAAGCCGCATGCGGAGCATTCGTTTGTGTGGGATGCTCCACTAGGTTCATTCCTAGATAATGCACTCAAAGGGCACTAAGCATAGAGTGGGAAAACTGAGTTTCCTTGAGAGCTGCTTGGAAGCCTGATGGTGTGTGAAGTTAGTGAGCCAAATGGAGTTGTTCTCCCACAAGAACCACTCGGCTGATCCTTCTTCAATATGCCCTTCACCAACATGCAGTGTTTCCTTGATTGAATTAGCTCTCACACCAATATTTGCGTCTAGAGCCTTTGCATTGAGGGCTATCTAAAAACGGCTGTTGCACTGAAGTTGCCTGTGAATGTGGAGTTGGTGGCATGTGAAAGCCGCATGTGGAGCATTCGTTTGTGTGGGATGCTCTACCAGGTTCATTCCTAGATAATGCACTCAAAGGGCACTAAGCATAGAGTGTGAAAACTGAGTTTCCTTGAGAGCTGCTTGGAAGCCTGATGGTGTGTGAAGTTAGTGAGCCAAATGGAGTTGTTCTCCCACAAGAACCACTCGGCTGATCCTTCTTCAATATGCCCTTCACCAACATGCAGTGTTTCCTTGATTGAATTAGCTCTCACACCAATATTTGCGTCTAGAGCCTTTGCATTGAGGGCTATCTGAAAACGGCTGTGGCGCTGAAGTTGCCTGTGAATGTGGAGTTGGTGGCATGTGAAACCCACATGTGGAGCATTCGTTTGTGTGGGATGCTCTACCAGGTTCATTCCTAGATAATGCACTCAAAGGGCACTAAGCATAGAGTGTGAAAACTGAGTTTCCTTGAGAGCTGCTTGGAAGCCTGATGGTGTGTGAAGTTAGTGAGCCAAATGGAGTTGTTCTCCCACAAGAACCACTCGGCTGATCCTTCTTCAATATGCCCTTCACCAACATGCAGTGTTTCCTTGATTGAATTAGCTCTCACACCAATATTTGCGTCTAGAGCCTTTGCATTGAGGGCTATCTGAAAACGGCTATGGCACTGAAGTTGCCTGTGAATGTGGAGTTGGTGGCATGTGAAAGCCGCATGTGGAGCATTCGTTTGTGTGGGATGCTCTACCAGGTTCATTCCTAGATAATGCACTCAAAGGGCACTAAGCATAGAGTGTGAAAACTGAGTTTCCTTGAGAGCTGCTTGGAAGCCTGATGGTGTGTGAAGTTAGTGAGCCAAATGGAGTTGTTCTCCCACAAGAACCACTCGGCTGATCCTTCTTCAATATGCCCTTCACCAACATGCAGTGTTTCCTTGATTGAATTAGCTCTCACACCAATATTTGCGTCTAGAGCCTTTGCATTGAGGGCTATCTGAAACGGCTGTGGCGCTGAAGTTGCCTGTGAATGTGGAGTTGGTGGCATGTGAAACCCACATGTGGAGCATTCGTTTGTCTGGGATGCTCTACCAGGTTCATTCCTAGATAATGCACTCAAAGGGCACTAAGCATAGAGTGTGAAAACTGAGTTTCCTTGAGAGCTGCTTGGAAGCCTGATTGTGTGTGAAGTTAGTGAGCCAAATGGAGTTGTTCTCCCACAAGAACCACTCGGCTGATCCTTCTTCAATATGCCCTTCACCAACATGCAGTGTTTCCTTGATTGAATTAGCTCTCACACCAATATTTGCGTCTAGAGCCTTTGCATTGAGAGCTATCTGAAAATGGCTGTGGCCCTGAAGTTGCCTGTGAATGTGGAGTTTGTGCCATGTGAAACCCGCATGTGGAGCATTCATTTGTGTGGGATCCTCGCCAAGTTTCATTTCAGTCCTAGGCACACAAAGGGCACTAAGCATAGGGTGTGAAAACTGAGTTTCCTTGAGAGCTGCTTGGAATCCTGATGGTGTGTGAAGTTAGTGAGCCAAATGGAGTTGTTCTCCCACAAGAACCACTCGGCTGATTCTTCTTCAATATGCCCTTCACTAACATGCAGTGTTCCCTTGATTGAATTAGCTCTCACACCAATATTTGCGTCTTGAGCCTTTGCATTGAGGGCTATTGAAAACAGCTGTGGCGCTGAAGGTGCCTGTGAATGTGGAGTTGGTGGCATGTGAAACCCGCATGTGGAGCATTCGTTTGTGTGGGATGCTCTACCAGGTTCATTCCTAGATAATGCACTCAAAGGGCACTAAGCATAGAGTGTGAAAACTGAGTTTCCTTGAGAGCTGCTTGGAAGCCTGATGGTGTGTGAAGTTAGTGAGCCAAATGGAGTTGTTCTCCCACAAGAACCACTCGGCTGATCCTTCTTCAATATGCCCTTCACCAACATGCAGTGTTTCCTTGATTGAATTAGCTCTCACACCAATATTTGCGTCTAGAGCCTTTGCATTTAGGGCTATCTGAAAACGGCTGTGGCACTGAAGTTGCCTGTGAATGTGGAGTTGGTGGCATGTGAAACCCGCATGTGGAGCATTCGTTTGTGTGGGATGCTCTACCAGGTTCATTCCTAGATAATGCACTCAAAAGGCACTAAGCATAGAGTGTGAAAACTGAGTTTCCTTGAGAGCTGCTTGGAAGCCTGATGGTGTGTGAAGTTAGTGAGCCAAATGGAGTTGTTCTCCCACAAGAACCACTTGGCTGATCCTTCTTCAATATGCCCTTCACCAACATGCAGTGTTTCCTTGATTGAATTAGCTCTCACAACAATATTTGCGTCTAGAGCCTTTGCATTGAGGGCTATCTGAAAACGGCTGTGGCGCTGAAGTTGCCTGTGAATGTGGAGTTGCTGGCATGTGAAACCCACATGTGGAGCATTCGTTTGTGTGGGATGCTCTACCATGTTCATTCCTAGATAATGCACTCAAAGGGCACTAAGCATAGAGTGTGAAAACTGAGTTTCCTTGAGAGCTGCTTGGAAGCCTGATGGTGTGTGAAGTTAGTGAGCCAAATGGAGTTGTTCTCCCACAAGAACCACTCGGCTGATCCTTCTTCAATATGCCCTTCACCAACATGCAGTGTTTCCTTGATTGAATTAGCTCTCACACCAATATTTGCGTCTAGAGCCTTTGCATTTAGGGCTATCTGAAAACGGCTGTGGCACTGAAGTTGCCTGTGAATGTGGAGTTGGTGGCATGTGAAACAAGCATTTGGAGCATTCGTTTGTGTGGGATGCTCTACCAGGTTCATTCCTAGATAATGCACTCAAAGGGCACTAAGCATAGAGTGTGAAAACTGAGTTTCCTTGAGAGCTGCTTGGAAGCCTGATGGTGTGTGAAGTTAGTGAGCCAAATGGAGTTGTTCTCCCACAAGAACCACTCGGCTGATCCTTCTTCAATATGCCCTTCACCAACATGCAGTGTTTCCTTGATTGAATTAGCTCTCACACCAATATTTGCGTCTAGAGCCTTTGCATTGAGGGCTATCTGAAAACGGCTGTGGCGCTGAAGTTGCCTGTGAATGTGGAGTTGGTGGCATGTGAAACCCACATGTGGAGCATTCGTTTGTGTGGGATGCTCTACCAGGTTCATTCCTAGATAATGCACTCAAAGGGCACTAAGCATAGAGTGTGAAAACTGAGTTTCCTTGAGAGCTGCTTGGAAGCCTGATGGTGTGTGAAGTTAGTGAGCCAAATGGAGTTGTTCTCCCAAAACAACCACTCGGCTGATCCTTCTTCAATATGCCCTTCACCAACATGCAGTGTTTCCTTGATTGAATTAGCTCTCACAACAATATTTGCGTCTAGAGCCTTTGCATTGAGGGCTATCTGAAAACGGCTGTGGCGCTGAAGTTGCCTGTGAATGTGGAGTTGCTGGCATGTGAAACCCACATGTGGAGCATTCGTTTGTGTGGGATGCTCTACCATGTTCATTCCTAGATAATGCACTCAAAGGGCACTAAGCATAGAGTGTGAAAACTGAGTTTCCTTGAGAGCTGCTTGGAAGCCTGATGGTGTGTGAAGTTAGTGAGCCAAATGGAGTTGTTCTCCCACAAGAACCACTCGGCTGATCCTTCTTCAATATGCCCTTCACCAACATGCAGTGTTTCCTTGATTGAATTAGCTCTCACACCAATATTTGCGTCTAGAGCCTTTGCATTTAGGGCTATCTGAAAACGGCTGTGGCACTGAAGTTGCCTGTGAATGTGGAGTTGGTGGCATGTGAAACAAGCATTTGGAGCATTCGTTTGTGTGGGATGCTCTACCAGGTTCATTCCTAGATAATGCACTCAAAGGGCACTAAGCATAGAGTGTGAAAACTGAGTTTCCTTGAGAGCTGCTTGGAAGCCTGATGGTGTGTGAAGTTAGTGAGCCAAATGGAGTTGTTCTCCCACAAGAACCACTCGGCTGATCCTTCTTCAATATGCCCTTCACCAACATGCAGTGTTTCCTTGATTGAATTAGCTCTCACACCAATATTTGCGTCTAGAGCCTTTGCATTGAGGGCTATCTGAAAACGGCTGTGGCGCTGAAGTTGCCTGTGAATGTGGAGTTGGTGGCATGTGAAACCCACATGTGGAGCATTCGTTTGTGTGGGATGCTCTACCAGGTTCATTCCTAGATAATGCACTCAAAGGGCACTAAGCATAGAGTGTGAAAACTGAGTTTCCTTGAGAGCTGCTTGGAAGCCTGATGGTGTGTGAAGTTAGTGAGCCAAATGGAGTTGTTCTCCCAAAACAACCACTCGGCTGATCCTTCTTCAATATGCCCTTCACCAACATGCAGTGTTTCCTTGATTGAATTAGCTCTCACACCAATATTTGCGTCTAGAGCCTTTGCATTGAGAGCTATCTGAAAACGGCTGTGGCGCTGAAGTTGCCTGTGAATGTGGAGTTGGTGGCATGTGAAAGCCGCATGTGGAGCATTCGTTTGTGTGAGATGTTCTACCAGGTTCATTCCTAGAGAATGCACTCAAATTGCACTAAGCATAGAGTGTGAAAACTGAGTTTCCTTGAGAGCTGCTTGGAAGCCTGATGGTGTGTGAAGTTAGTGAGCCAAATGGAGTTGTTCTCCCACAAGAACCACTCGGCTGATCCTTCTTCAATATGCCCTTCACCAACATGCAGTGTTTCCTTGATTAAATTAGCTCTCACACCAATATTTGTGTCTAGAGCCTTTGCATTGAGGGCTATCTGAAAACGGCTGTGGCGCTTAAGTTGCCTGTGAATGTGGAGTTGGTGGTATGTGAAACCCGCATGTGGAGCATTCGTTTGTGTGGGATGCTCTACCAGGTTCATTCCTAGATAATGCACTCAAAGGGCACTAAGCATAGAGTGTGAAAACTGAGTTTCCTTGAGAGCTGCTTGGAAGCCTGATGGTGTTTGAAGTTAGTGAGCCAAATGGAGTTGTTCTCCCACAAGAACCACTCGGCTGATCCTTCTTCAATATGCCCTTCACCAACATGCAGTGTTCCCTTGATTGAATTAGCTCTCACACCAATATTTGCGTCTAGAGCCTTTGCATTGAGAGCTATCTGAAAATGGCTGTGGCGCTGAAGGTGCCTGTGAATGTGGAGTTGGTGGCATGTGAAACCCGCATGTGGAGCATTCATTTGTTTGGGATCCTCGCCAAGTTTCATTTCAGTCCTAGGCACACAAAGGGCACTAAGCATAGGGTGTGAAAACTGAGTTTCCTTGAGAGCTGCTTGGAAGCCTGATGGTGTGTGAAGTTAGTGAGCCAAATGGAGTTGTTCTCCCACAAGAACCACTCGGCTGATTCTTCTTCAATATGCCCTTCACCAACATGCAGTGTTCCCTTGATTGAATTAGCTCTCACACCAATATTTGTGTCTAGAGCCATTGCATTGAGGGCTATTGAAAACGGCTGTGGCGCTGAAGGTGCCTGTGAATGTGGAGTTGGTGGCATGTGAAAGCCGCATGCGGAGCATTCGTTTGTGTGGGATGCTCTACTAGGTTCATTCCTAGATAATGCACTCAAAGGGCACTAAGCATAGAGTGGGAAAACTGAGTTTCCTTGAGAGCTGCTTGGAAGCCTGATGGTGTGTGAAGTTAGTGAGCCAAATGGAGTTGTTCTCCCACAAGAACCACTCGGCTGATCCTTCTTCAATATGCCCTTCACCAACATGCAGTGTTTCCTTGATTGAATTAGCTCTCACACCAATATTTGCGTCTAGAGCCTTTGCATTGAGGGCTATCTAAAAACGGCTGTTGCACTGAAGTTGCCTGTGAATGTGGAGTTGTTGGCATGTGAAAGCCGCATGTGGAGCATTCGTTTGTGTGGGATGCTCTACCAGGTTCATTCCTAGATAATGCACTCAAAGGGCACTAAGCATAGAGTGTGAAAACTGAGTTTCCTTGAGAGCTGCTTGGAAGCCTGATGGTGTGTGAAGTTAGTGAGCCAAATGGAGTTGTTCTCCCACAAGAACCACTCGGCTGATCCTTCTTCAATATGCCCTTCACCAACATGCAGTGTTTCCTTGATTGAATTAGCTCTCACACCAATATTTGCGTCTAGAGCCTTTGCATTGAGGGCTATCTGAAAACGGCTGTGGCGCTGAAGTTGCCTGTGAATGTGGAGTTGGTGGCATGTGAAACCCACATGTGGAGCATTCGTTTGTGTGGGATGCTCTACCAGGTTCATTCCTAGATAATGCACTCAAAGGGCACTAAGCATAGAGTGTGAAAACTGAGTTTCCTTGAGAGCTGCTTGGAAGCCTGATGGTGTGTGAAGTTAGTGAGCCAAATGGAGTTGTTCTCCCACAAGAACCACTCGGCTGATCCTTCTTCAATATGCCCTTCACCAACATGCAGTGTTTCCTTGATTGAATTAGCTCTCACACCAATATTTGCGTCTAGAGCCTTTGCATTGAGGGCTATCTGAAAACGGCTGTTGCACTGAAGTTGCCTGTGAATGTGGAGTTGGTGGCATGTGAAAGCCGCATGTGGAGCATTCGTTTGTGTGGGATGCTCTACCAGGTTCATTCCTAGATAATGCACTCAAAGGGCACTAAGCATAGAGTGTGAAAACTGAGTTTCCTTGAGAGCTGCTTGGAAGCCTGATGGTGTTTGAAGTTAGTGAGCCAAATGGAGTTGTTCTCCCACAAGAACCACTCGGCTGATCCTTCTTCAATATGCCCTTCACCAACATGCAGTGTTCCCTTGATTGAATTAGCTCTCACACCAATATTTGCGTCTAGAGCCTTTGCATTGAGAGCTATCTGAAAATGGCTGTGGCCCTGAAGGTGCCTGTGAATGTGGAGTTGGTGGCATGTGAAACCCGCATGTGGAGCATTCATTTGTTTGGGATCCTCGCCAAGTTTCATTTCAGTCCTAGGCACACAAAGGGCACTAAGCATAGGGTGTGAAAACTGAGTTTCCTTGAGAGCTGCTTGGAAGCCTGATGGTGTGTGAAGTTAGTGAGCCAAATGGAGTTGTTCTCCCACAAGAACCACTCGGCTGATTCTTCTTCAATATGCCCTTCACCAACATGCAGTGTTCCCTTGATTGAATTAGCTCTCACACCAATATTTGTGTCTAGAGCCTTTGCATTGAGGGCTATTGAAAACGGCTGTGGCGCTGAAGGTGCCTGTGAATGTGGAGTTGGTGGCATGTGAAAGCCGCATGCGGAGCATTCGTTTGTGTGGGATGCTCTACTAGGTTCATTCCTAGATAATGCACTCAAAGGGCACTAAGCATAGAGTGGGAAAACTGAGTTTCCTTGAGAGCTGCTTGGAAGCCTGATGGTGTGTGAAGTTAGTGAGCCAAATGGAGTTGTTCTCCCACAAGAACCACTCGGCTGATCCTTCTTCAATATGCCCTTCACCAACATGCAGTGTTTCCTTGATTGAATTAGCTCTCACACCAATATTTGCGTCTAGAGCCTTTGCATTGAGGGCTATCTAAAAACGGCTGTTGCACTGAAGTTGCCTGTGAATGTGGAGTTGGTGGCATGTGAAAGCCGCATGTGGAGCATTCGTTTGTGTGGGATGCTCTACCAGGTTCATTCCTAGATAATGCACTCAAAGGGCACTAAGCATAGAGTGTGAAAACTGAGTTTCCTTGAGAGCTGCTTGGAAGCCTGATGGTGTGTGAAGTTAGTGAGCCAAATGGAGTTGTTCTCCCACAAGAACCACTCGGCTGATCCTTCTTCAATATGCCCTTCACCAACATGCAGTGTTTCCTTGATTGAATTAGCTCTCACACCAATATTTGCGTCTAGAGCCTTTGCATTGAGGGCTATCTGAAAACGGCTGTGGCGCTGAAGTTGCCTGTGAATGTGGAGTTGGTGGCATGTGAAACCCACATGTGGAGCATTCGTTTGTGTGGGATGCTCTACCAGGTTCATTCCTAGATAATGCACTCAAAGGGCACTAAGCATAGAGTGTGAAAACTGAGTTTCCTTGAGAGCTGCTTGGAAGCCTGATGGTGTGTGAAGTTAGTGAGCCAAATGGAGTTGTTCTCCCACAAGAACCACTCGGCTGATCCTTCTTCAATATGCCCTTCACCAACATGCAGTGTTTCCTTGATTGAATTAGCTCTCACACCAATATTTGCGTCTAGAGCCTTTGCATTGAGGGCTATCTGAAAACGGCTGTTGCACTGAAGTTGCCTGTGAATGTGGAGTTGGTGGCATGTGAAAGCCGCATGTGGAGCATTCGTTTGTGTGGGATGCTCTACCAGGTTCATTCCTAGATAATGCACTCAAAGGGCACTAAGCATAGAGTGTGAAAACTGAGTTTCCTTGAGAGCTGCTTGGAAGCCTGATGGTGTTTGAAGTTAGTGAGCCAAATGGAGTTGTTCTCCCACAAGAACCACTCGGCTGATCCTTCTTCAATATGCCCTTCACCAACATGCAGTGTTCCCTTGATTGAATTAGCTCTCACACCAATATTTGCGTCTAGAGCCTTTGCATTGAGAGCTATCTGAAAATGGCTGTGGCCCTGAAGGTGCCTGTGAATGTGGAGTTGGTGGCATGTGAAACCCGCATGTGGAGCATTCATTTGTTTGGGATCCTCGCCAAGTTTCATTTCAGTCCTAGGCACACAAAGGGCACTAAGCATAGGGTGTGAAAACTGAGTTTCCTTGAGAGCTGCTTGGAAGCCTGATGGTGTGTGAAGTTAGTGAGCCAAATGGAGTTGTTCTCCCACAAGAACCACTCGGCTGATTCTTCTTCAATATGCCCTTCACCAACATGCAGTGTTCCCTTGATTGAATTAGCTCTCACACCAATATTTGTGTCTAGAGCCTTTGCATTGAGGGCTATTGAAAACGGCTGTGGCGCTGAAGGTGCCTGTGAATGTGGAGTTGGTGGCATGTGAAAGCCGCATGCGGAGCATTCGTTTGTGTGGGATGCTCTACTAGGTTCATTCCTAGATAATGCACTCAAAGGGCACTAAGCATAGAGTGGGAAAACTGAGTTTCCTTGAGAGCTGCTTGGAAGCCTGATGGTGTGTGAAGTTAGTGAGCCAAATGGAGTTGTTCTCCCACAAGAACCACTCGGCTGATCCTTCTTCAATATGCCCTTCACCAACATGCAGTGTTTCCTTGATTGAATTAGCTCTCACACCAATATTTGCGTCTAGAGCCTTTGCATTGAGGGCTATCTAAAAACGGCTGTTGCACTGAAGTTGCCTGTGAATGTGGAGTTGGTGGCATGTGAAAGCCGCATGTGGAGCATTCGTTTGTGTGGGATGCTCTACCAGGTTCATTCCTAGATAATGCACTCAAAGGGCACTAAGCATAGAGTGTGAAAACTGAGTTTCCTTGAGAGCTGCTTGGAAGCCTGATGGTGTGTGAAGTTAGTGAGCCAAATGGAGTTGTTCTCCCACAAGAACCACTCGGCTGATCCTTCTTCAATATGCCCTTCACCAACATGCAGTGTTTCCTTGATTGAATTAGCTCTCACACCAATATTTGCGTCTAGAGCCTTTGCATTGAGGGCTATCTGAAAACGGCTGTGGCGCTGAAGTTGCCTGTGAATGTGGAGTTGGTGGCATGTGAAACCCACATGTGGAGCATTCGTTTGTGTGGGATGCTCTACCAGGTTCATTCCTAGATAATGCACTCAAAGGGCACTAAGCATAGAGTGTGAAAACTGAGTTTCCTTGAGAGCTGCTTGGAAGCCTGATGGTGTGTGAAGTTAGTGAGCCAAATGGAGTTGTTCTCCCACAAGAACCACTCGGCTGATCCTTCTTCAATATGCCCTTCACCAACATGCAGTGTTTCCTTGATTGAATTAGCTCTCACACCAATATTTGCGTCTAGAGCCTTTGCATTGAGGGCTATCTGAAAACGGCTGTGGCACTGAAGTTGCCTGTGAATGTGGAGTTGGTGGCATGTGAAAGCCGCATGTGGAGCATTCGTTTGTGTGGGATGCTCTACCAGGTTCATTCCTAGATAATGCACTCAAAGGGCACTAAGCATAGAGTGTGAAAACTGAGTTTCCTTGAGAGCTGCTTGGAAGCCTGATGGTGTGTGAAGTTAGTGAGCCAAATGGAGTTGTTCTCCCAAAACAACCACTCGGCTGATCCTTCTTCAATATGCCCTTCACCAACATGCAGTGTTTCCTTGATTGAATTAGCTCTCACACCAATATTTGCGTCTAGAGCCTTTGCATTGAGGGCTATCTGAAACGGCTGTGGCGCTGAAGTTGCCTGTGAATGTGGAGTTGGTGGCATGTGAAACCCACATGTGGAGCATTCGTTTGTCTGGGATGCTCTACCAGGTTCATTCCTAGATAATGCACTCAAAGGGCACTAAGCATAGAGTGTGAAAACTGAGTTTCCTTGAGAGCTGCTTGGAAGCCTGATGGTGTGTGAAGTTAGTGAGCCAAATGGAGTTGTTCTCCCACAAGAACCACTCGGCTGATCCTTCTTCAATATGCCCTTCACCAACATGCAGTGTTTCCTTGATTGAATTAGCTCTCACACCAATATTTGCTTCTAGAGCCTTTGCATTGAGAGCTATCTGAAAACGGCTGTGGCCCTGAAGGTGCCTGTGAATGTGGAGTTATGCCATGTGAAACCCGCATGTGGAGCATTCATTTGTGTGGGATCCTCACCAAGTTTCATTTCAGTCCTTGGCACACAAAGGGCACTAAGCATAGGGTGTGAAAACTGAGTTTCCTTGAGAGCTGCTTGGAAGCCTGATGGTGTGTGAAGTTAGTGAGCCAAATGGAGTTGTTCTCCCACAAGAACCACTCGGCTGATTCTAATTCAATATGCCCTTCACTAACATGCAGTGTTCCCTTGATTGAATTAGCTCTCACACCAATATTTGCGTCTAGAGCCTTTGCATTGAGGGCTATTGAAAACAGCTGTGGCGCTGAAGGTGCCTGTGAATGTGGAGTTGGTGGCATGTGAAAGCCGCATGTGGAGCATTCGTTTGTGTGGGATGCTCTACCAGGTTCATTCCTAGATAATGCACTCAAAGGGCACTAAGCATAGAGTGTGAAAACTGAGTTTCCTTGAGAGCTGCTTGGAAGCCTGATGGTGTGTGAAGTTAGTGAGCCAAATGGAGTTGTTCTCCCACAAGAACCACTCGGCTGATCCTTCTTCAATATACCCTTCACCAACATGCAGTGTTTCCTTGATTGAATTAGCTCTCACACCAATATTTGCGTCTAGAGCCTTTGCATTGAGGGCTATCTGAAAACGGCTGTGGCGCTGAAGTTGCCTGTGAATGTGGAGTTGGTGGCATGTGAAACCCGCATGTGGAGCATTCGTTTGTGTGGGATGCTCTACCAGGTTCATTCCTAGATAATGCACTCAAAGGGCACTAAGCATAGAGTGTGATAACTGAGTTTATTGAGAGCTGCTTGGAAGCCTGATGGTGTGTGAAGTTAGTGAGCCAAATGGAGTTGTTCTCCCACAAGAACCACTCGGCTGATCCTTCTTCAATATGCCCTTCACCAACATGCAGTGTTTCCTTGATTGAATTAGCTCTCACACCAATATTTGCGTCTAGAGCCTTTGCATTGAGAGCTATCTGAAAATGGCTGTGGCCCTGAAGGTGCCTGTGAATGTGGAGTTTGTGCCATGTGAAACCCGCATGTGGAGCATTCATTTGTGTGGGATCCTCGCCAAGTTTCATTTCAGTCCTAGGCACACAAAGGGCACTAAGCATAGGGTGTGAAAACTGAGTTTCCTTGAGAGCTGCTTGGAATCCTGATGGTGTGTGAAGTTAGTGAGCCAAATGGAGTTGTTCTCCCACAAGAACCACTCGGCTGATTCTTCTTCAATATGCCCTTCACTAACATGCAGTGTTCCCTTGATTGAATTAGCTCTCACACCAATATTTGCGTCTTGAGCCTTTGCATTGAGGGCTATTGAAAACAGCTGTGGCGCTGAAGGTGCCTGTGAATGTGGAGTTGGTGGCATGTGAAAGCCGCATGTGGAGCATTCGTTTGTGTGGGATGCTCTACCAGGTTCATTCCTAGATAATGCACTCAAAGGGCACTAAGCATAGAGTGTGAAAACTGAGTTTCCTTGAGAGCTGCTTGGAAGCCTGATGGTGTGTGAAGTTAGTGAGCCAAATGGAGTTGTTCTCCCACAAGAACCACTCGGCTGATCCTTCTTCAATATGCCCTTCACCAACATGCAGTGTTTCCTTGATTGAATTAGCTCTCACACCAATATTTGCGTCTAGAGCCTTTGCATTTAGGGCTATCTGAAAACGGCTGTGGCACTGAAGTTGCCTGTGAATGTGGAGTTGGTGGCATGTGAAACCCGCATGTGGAGCATTCGTTTGTGTGGGATGCTCTACCAGGTTCATTCCTAGATAATGCACTCAAAAGGCACTAAGCATAGAGTGTGAAAACTGAGTTTCCTTGAGAGCTGCTTGGAAGCCTGATGGTGTGTGAAGTTAGTGAGCCAAATGGAGTTGTTCTCCCACAAGAACCACTTGGCTGATCCTTCTTCAATATGCCCTTCACCAACATGCAGTGTTTCCTTGATTGAATTAGCTCTCACACCAATATTTGCGTCTAGAGCCTTTGCATTGAGGGCTATCTGAAAACGGCTGTGGCGCTGAAGTTGCCTGTGAATGTGGAGTTGCTGGCATGTGAAACCCACATGTGGAGCATTCGTTTGTGTGGGATGCTCTACCATGTTCATTCCTAGATAATGCACTCAAAGGGCACTAAGCATAGAGTGTGAAAACTGAGTTTCCTTGAGAGCTGCTTGGAAGCCTGATGGTGTGTGAAGTTAGTGAGCCAAATGGAGTTGTTCTCCCACAAGAACCACTCGGCTGATCCTTCTTCAATATGCCCTTCACCAACATGCAGTGTTTCCTTGATTGAATTAGCTCTCACACCAATATTTGCGTCTAGAGCCTTTGCATTTAGGGCTATCTGAAAACGGCTGTGGCACTGAAGTTGCCTGTGAATGTGGAGTTGGTGGCATGTGAAAGCCGCATGTGGAGCATTCGTTTGTGTGGGATGCTCTACCAGGTTCATTCCTAGATAATGCACTCAAAGGGCACTAAGCATAGAGTGTGAAAACTGAGTTTCCTTGAGAGCTGCTTGGAAGCCTGATGGTGTGTGAAGTTAGTGAGCCAAATGGAGTTGTTCTCCCACAAGAACCACTCGGCTGATCCTTCTTCAATATGCCCTTCACCAACATGCAGTGTTTCCTTGATTGAATTAGCTCTCACACCAATATTTGCGTCTAGAGCCTTTGCATTGAGAGCTATCTGAAAACGGCTGTGGCGCTGAAGTTGCCTGTGAATGTGGAGTTGGTGGCATGTGAAAGCCGCATGTGGAGCATTCGTTTGTGTGAGATGTTCTACCAGGTTCATTCCTAGAGAATGCACTCAAATTGCACTAAGCATAGAGTGTGAAAACTGAGTTTCCTTGAGAGCTGCTTGGAAGCCTGATGGTGTGTGAAGTTAGTGAGCCAAATGGAGTTGTTCTCCCACAAGAACCACTCGGCTGATCCTTCTTCAATATGCCCTTCACCAACATGCAGTGTTTCCTTGATTGAATTAGCTCTCACACCAATATTTGCGTCTAGAGCCTTTGCATTGAGGGCTATCTGAAAACGGCTGTGGCGCTGAAGTTGCCTGTGAATGTGGAGTTGGTGGTATGTGAAACCCGCATGTGGAGCATTCGTTTGTGTGGGATGCTCTACCAGGTTCATTCCTAGATAATGCACTCAAAGGGCACTAAGCATAGAGTGTGAAAACTGAGTTTCCTTGAGAGCTGCTTGGAAGCCTGATGGTGTTTGAAGTTAGTGAGCCAAATGGAGTTGTTCTCCCACAAGAACCACTCGGCTGATCCTTCTTCAATATGCCCTTCACCAACATGCAGTGTTCCCTTGATTGAATTAGCTCTCACACCAATATTTGCGTCTAGAGCCTTTGCATTGAGAGCTATCTGAAAATGGCTGTGGCGCTGAAGGTGCCTGTGAATGTGGAGTTGGTGGCATGTGAAACCCGCATGTGGAGCATTCATTTGTTTGGGATCCTCGCCAAGTTTCATTTCAGTCCTAGGCACACAAAGGGCACTAAGCATAGGGTGTGAAAACTGAGTTTCCTTGAGAGCTGCTTGGAAGCCTGATGGTGTGTGAAGTTAGTGAGCCAAATGGAGTTGTTCTCCCACAAGAACCACTCGGCTGATTCTTCTTCAATATGCCCTTCACCAACATGCAGTGTTCCCTTGATTGAATTAGCTCTCACACCAATATTTGTGTCTAGAGCCTTTGCATTGAGGGCTATTGAAAACGGCTGTGGCGCTGAAGGTGCCTGTGAATGTGGAGTTGGTGGCATGTGAAAGCCGCATGCGGAGCATTCGTTTGTGTGGGATGCTCTACTAGGTTCATTCCTAGATAATGCACTCAAAGGGCACTAAGCATAGAGTGGGAAAACTGAGTTTCCTTGAGAGCTGCTTGGAAGCCTGATGGTGTGTGAAGTTAGTGAGCCAAATGGAGTTGTTCTCCCACAAGAACCACTCGGCTGATCCTTCTTCAATATGCCCTTCACCAACATGCAGTGTTTCCTTGATTGAATTAGCTCTCACACCAATATTTGCGTCTAGAGCCTTTGCATTGAGGGCTCTCTAAAAACGGCTGTTGCACTGAAGTTGCCTGTGAATGTGGAGTTGGTGGCATGTGAAAGCCGCATGTGGAGCATTCGTTTGTGTGGGATGCTCTACCAGGTTCGTTCCTAGATAATGCACTCAAAGGGCACTAAGCATAGAGTGTGAAAACTGAGTTTCCTTGAGAGCTGCTTGGAAGCCTGATGGTGTGTGAAGTTAGTGAGCCAAATGGAGTTGTTCTCCCACAAGAACCACTCGGCTGATCCTTCTTCAATATGCCCTTCACCAACATGCAGTGTTTCCTTGATTGAATTAGCTCTCACACCAATATTGCGTCTAGAGCCTTTGCATTTAGGGCTATCTGAAAATGGCTGTGGCGCTGAAGTTGCCTGTGAATGTGGAGTTGGTGGCATGTGAAACCCGCATGTGGAGCATTCGTTTGTGTGGGATGCTCTACCAGGTTCATTCCTAGATAATGCACTCAAAAGGCACTAAGCATAGAGTGTGAAAACTGAGTTTCCTTGAGAGCTGCTTGGAAGCCTGATGGTGTGTGAAGTTAGTGAGCCAAATGGAGTTGTTCTCCCACAAGAACCACTTGGCTGATCCTTCTTCAATATGCCCTTCACCAACATGCAGTGTTTCCTTGATTGAATTAGCTCTCACACCAATATTTGCGTCTAGAGCCTTTGCATTGAGGGCTATCTGAAAACGGCTGTGGCGCTGAAGTTGCCTGTGAATGTGGAGTTGCTGGCATGTGAAACCCACATGTGGAGCATTCGTTTGTGTGGGATGCTCTACCATGTTCATTCCTAGATAATGCACTCAAAGGGCACTAAGCATAGAGTGTGAAAACTGAGTTTCCTTGAGAGCTGCTTGGAAGCCTGATGGTGTGTGAAGTTAGTGAGCCAAATGGAGTTGTTCTCCCACAAGAACCACTCGGCTGATCCTTCTTCAATATGCCCTTCACCAACATGCAGTGTTTCCTTGATTGAATTAGCTCTCACACCAATATTTGCGTCTAGAGCCTTTGCATTTAGGGCTATCTGAAAACGGCTGTGGCACTGAAGTTGCCTGTGAATGTGGAGTTGGTGGCATGTGAAACCCGCATGTGGAGCATTCGTTTGTGTGGGATGCTCTACCAGGTTCATTCCTAGATAATGCACTCAAAGGGCACTAAGCATAGAGTGTGAAAACTGAGTTTCCTTGAGAGCTGCTTGGAAGCCTGATGGTGTGTGAAGTTAGTGAGCCAAATGGAGTTGTTCTCCCACAAGAACCACTCGGCTGATCCTTCTTCAATATGCCCTTCACCAACATGCAGTGTTTCCTTGATTGAATTAGCTCTCACACCAATATTTGCGTCTAGAGCCTTTGCATTGAGAGCTATCTGAAAACGGCTGTGGCGCTGAAGTTGCCTGTGAATGTGGAGTTGGTGGCATGTGAAAGCCGCATGTGGAGCATTCGTTTGTGTGAGATGTTCTACCAGGTTAATTCCTAGAGAATGCACTCAAATTGCACTAAGCATAGAGTGTGAAAACTGAGTTTCCTTGAGAGCTGCTTGGAAGCCTGATGGTGTGTGAAGTTAGTGAGCCAAATGGAGTTGTTCTCCCACAAGAACCACTCGGCTGATCCTTCTTCAATATGCCCTTCACCAACATGCAGTGTTTCCTTGATTAAATTAGCTCTCACACCAATATTTGCGTCTAGAGCCTTTGCATTGAGGGCTATCTGAAAACGGCTGTGGCGCTTAAGTTGCCTGTGAATGTGGAGTTGGTGGTATGTGAAACCCGCATGTGGAGCATTCGTTTGTGTGGGATGCTCTACCAGGTTCATTCCTAGATAATGCACTCAAAGGGCACTAAGCATAGAGTGTGAAAACTGAGTTTCCTTGAGAGCTGCTTGGAAGCCTGATGGTGTTTGAAGTTAGTGAGCCAAATGGAGTTGTTCTCCCACAAGAACCACTCGGCTGATCCTTCTTCAATATGCCCTTCACCAACATGCAGTGTTCCCTTGATTGAATTAGCTCTCACACCAATATTTGCGTCTAGAGCCTTTGCATTGAGAGCTATCTGAAAATGGCTGTGGCGCTGAAGGTGCCTGTGAATGTGGAGTTGGTGGCATGTGAAACCCGCATGTGGAGCATTCATTTGTTTGGGATCCTCGCCAAGTTTCATTTCAGTCCTAGGCACACAAAGGGCACTAAGCATAGGGTGTGAAAACTGAGTTTCCTTGAGAGCTGCTTGGAAGCCTGATGGTGTGTGAAGTTAGTGAGCCAAATGGAGTTGTTCTCCCACAAGAACCACTCGGCTGATTCTTCTTCAATATGCCCTTCACCAACATGCAGTGTTCCCTTGATTGAATTAGCTCTCACACCAATATTTTTGTCTAGAGCCTTTGCATTGAGGGCTATTGAAAACGGCTGTGGCGCTGAAGGTGCCTGTGAATGTGGAGTTGGTGGCATGTGAAAGCCGCATGCGGAGCATTCGTTTGTGTGGGATGCTCTACTAGGTTCATTCCTAGATAATGCACTCAAAGGGCACTAAGCATAGAGTGGGAAAACTGAGTTTCCTTGAGAGCTGCTTGGAAGCCTGATGGTGTGTGAAGTTAGTGAGCCAAATGGAGTTGTTCTCCCACAAGAACCACTCGGCTGATCCTTCTTCAATATGCCCTTCACCAACATGCAGTGTTTCCTTGATTGAATTAGCTCTCACACCAATATTTGCGTCTAGAGCCTTTGCATTGAGGGCTATCTAAAAACGGCTGTTGCACTGAAGTTGCCTGTGAATGTGGAGTTGGTGGCATGTGAAACCCGCATGTGGAGCATTCGTTTGTGTGGGATGCTCTACCAGGTTCGTTCGTAGATAATGCACTCAAAGGGCACTAAGCATAGAGTGTGAAAACTGAGTTTCCTTGAGAGCTGCTTGGAAGCCTGATGGTGTGTGAAGTTAGTGAGCCAAATGGAGTTGTTCTCCCACAAGAACCACTCGGCTGATCCTTCTTCAATATGCCCTTCACCAACATGCAGTGTTTCCTTGATTGAATTAGCTCTCACACCAATATTGCGTGTAGAGCCTTTGCATTTAGGGCTATCTGAAAATGGCTGTGGCACTGAAGTTGCCTGTGAATGTGGAGTTGGTGGCATGTGAAACCCGCATGTGGAGCATTCGTTTGTGTGGGATGCTCTACCAGGTTCATTCCTAGATAATGCACTCAAAAGGCACTAAGCATAGAGTGTGAAAACTGAGTTTCCTTGAGAGCTGCTTGGAAGCCTGATGGTGTGTGAAGTTAGTGAGCCAAATGGAGTTGTTCTCCCACAAGAACCACTTGGCTGATCCTTCTTCAATATGCCCTTCACCAACATGCAGTGTTTCCTTGATTGAATTAGCTCTCACACCAATATTTGCGTCTAGAGCCTTTGCATTGAGGGATATCTGAAAACGGCTGTGGCGCTGAAGTTGCCTGTGCATGTGGAGTTGCTGGCATGTGAAACCCACATGTGGAGCATTCGTTTGTGTGGGATGCTCTACCATGTTCATTCCTAGATAATGCACTCAAAGGGCACTAAGCATAGAGTGTGAAAACTGAGTTTCCTTGAGAGCTGCTTGGAAGCCTGATGGTGTGTGAAGTTAGTGAGCCAAATGGAGTTGTTCTCCCACAAGAACCACTCGGCTGATCCTTCTTCAATATGCCCTTCACCAACATGCAGTGTTTCCTTGATTGAATTAGCTCTCACACCAATATTTGCGTCTAGAGCCTTTGCATTTAGGGCTATCTGAAAACGGCTGTGGCACTGAAGTTGCCTGTGAATGTGGAGTTGGTGGCATGTGAAACCCGCATGTGGAGCATTCGTTTGTGTGGGATGCTCTACCAGGTTCATTCCTAGATAATGCACTCAAAGGGCACTAAGCATAGAGTGTGAAAACTGAGTTTCCTTGAGAGCTGCTTGGAAGCCTGATGGTGTGTGAAGTTAGTGAGCCAAATGGAGTTGTTCTCCCACAAGAACCACTCGGCTGATCCTTCTTCAATATGCCCTTCACCAACATGCAGTGTTTCCTTGATTGAATTAGCTCTCACACCAATATTTGCTTCTAGAGCCTTTGCATTGAGGGCTATCTGAAAACGGCTGTGGCGCTGAAGTTGCCTGTGAATGTGGAGTTGGTGGCATGTGAAACCCACATGTGGAGCATTCGTTTGTGTGGGATGCTCTACCAGGTTCATTCCTAGAGAATGCACTCAAAGGGCACTAAGCATAGAGTGTGAAAACTGAGTTTCCTTGAGAGCTGCTTGGAAGCCTGATGGTGTGTGAAGTTAGTGAGCCAAATGGAGTTGTTCTCCCAAAACAACCACTCGGCTGATCCTTCTTCAATATGCCCTTCACCAACATGCAGTGTTTCCTTGATTGAATTAGCTCTCACACCAATATTTGCGTCTAGAGCCTTTGCATTGAGAGCTATCTGAAAACGGCTGTGGCGCTGAAGTTGCCTGTGAATGTGGAGTTGGTGGCATGTGAAAGCCGCATGTGGAGCATTCGTTTGTGTGAGATGTTCTACCAGGTTCATTCCTAGATAATGCACTCAAAGGGCACTAAGCATAGAGTGTGAAAACTGAGTTTCCTTGAGAGCTGCTTGGAAGCCTGATGGTGTGTGAAGTTAGTGAGCCAAATGGAGTTGTTCTCCCACAAGAACCACTCGGCTGATCCTTCTTCAATATGCCCTTCACCAACATGCAGTGTTTCCTTGATTAAATTAGCTCTCACACCAATATTTGTGTCTAGAGCCTTTGCATTGAGGGCTATCTGAAAACGGCTGTGGCGCTTAAGTTGCCTGTGAATGTGGAGTTGGTGGTATGTGAAACCCGCATGTGGAGCATTCGTTTGTGTGGGATGCTCTACCAGGTTCATTCCTAGATAATGCACTCAAAGGGCACTAAGCATAGAGTGTGAAAACTGAGTTTCCTTGAGAGCTGCTTGGAAGCCTGATGGTGTGTGAAGTTAGTGAGCCAAATGGAGTTGTTCTCCCACAAGAACCACTCGGCTGATCCTTCTTCAATATGCCCTTCACCAACATGCAGTGTTCCCTTGATTGAATTAGCTCTCACACCAATATTTGCGTCTAGAGCCTTTGCATTGAGAGCTATCTGAAAATGGCTGTGGCGCTGAAGTTGCCTGTGAATGTGGAGTTGGTGGCATGTGAAACCCGCATGTGGAGCATTCATTTGTTTGGGATCCTCGCCAAGTTTCATTTCAGTCCTAGGCACACAAAGGGCACTAAGCATAGGGTGTGAAAACTGAGTTTCCTTGAGAGCTGCTTGGAAGCCTGATGGTGTGTGAAGTTAGTGAGCCAAATGGAGTTGTTCTCCCACAAGAACCACTCGGCTGATCCTTCTTCAATATGCCCTTCACCAACATGCAGTGTTCCCTTGATTGAATTAGCTCTCACACCAATATTTGTGTCTAGAGCCATTGCATTGAGGGCTATTGAAAACGGCTGTGGCGCTGAAGTTGCCTGTGAATGTGGAGTTGGTGGCATGTGAAAGCCGCATGCGGAGCATTCGTTTGTGTGGGATGCTCTACTAGGTTCATTCCTAGATAATGCACTCAAAGGGCACTAAGCATAGAGTGGGAAAACTGAGTTTCCTTGAGAGCTGCTTGGAAGCCTGATGGTGTGTGAAGTTAGTGAGCCAAATGGAGTTGTTCTCCCACAAGAACCACTCGGCTGATCCTTCTTCAATATGCCCTTCACCAACATGCAGTGTTTCCTTGATTGAATTAGCTCTCACACCAATATTTGCGTCTAGAGCCTTTGCATTGAGGGCTATCTAAAAACGGCTGTTGCACTGAAGTTGCCTGTGAATGTGGAGTTGGTGGCATGTGAAAGCCGCATGTGGAGCATTCGTTTGTGTGGGATGCTCTACCAGGTTCATTCCTAGATAATGCACTCAAAGGGCACTAAGCATAGAGTGTGAAAACTGAGTTTCCTTGAGAGCTGCTTGGAAGCCTGATGGTGTGTGAAGTTAGTGAGCCAAATGGAGTTGTTCTCCCACAAGAACCACTCGGCTGATCCTTCTTCAATATGCCCTTCACCAACATGCAGTGTTTCCTTGATTGAATTAGCTCTCACACCAATATTTGCTTTTAGAGCCTTTGCATTGAGGGCTATCTGAAAACGGCTGTGGCGCTGAAGTTGCCTGTGAATGTGGAGTTGGTGGCATGTGAAACCCACATGTGGAGCATTCGTTTGTGTGGGATGCTCTACCAGGTTCATTCCTAGATAATGCACTCAAAGGGCACTAAGCATAGAGTGTGAAAACTGAGTTTCCTTGAGAGCTGCTTGGAAGCCTGATGGTGTGTGAAGTTAGTGAGCCAAATGGAGTTGTTCTCCCACAAGAACCACTCGGCTGATCCTTCTTCAATATGCCCTTCACCAACATGCAGTGTTTCCTTGATTGAATTAGCTCTCACACCAATATTTGCGTCTAGAGCCTTTGCATTGAGGGCTATCTGAAAACGGCTGTTGCACTGAAGTTGCCTGTGAATGTGGAGTTGGTGGCATGTGAAACCCGCATGTGGAGCATTCGTTTGTGTGGGATGCTCTACCAGGTTCATTCCTAGATAATGCACTCAAAGGGCACTAAGCATAGAGTGTGAAAACTGAGTTTCCTTGAGAGCTGCTTGGAAGCCTGATGGTGTTTGAAGTTAGTGAGCCAAATGGAGTTGTTCTCCCACAAGAACCACTCGGCTGATCCTTCTTCAATATGCCCATCACCAACATGCAGTGTTCCCTTGATTGAATTAGCTCTCACACCAATATTTGTGTCTAGAGCCTTTGCATTGAGGGCTATCTGAAAATGGCTGTGGCGCTGAAGTTGCCTGTGAATGTGGAGTTGGTGGCATGTGAAACCCGCATGTGGAGCATTCATTTGTTTGGGATCCTCGCCAAGTTTCATTTCAGTCCTAGGCACACAAAGGGCACTAAGCATAGGGTGTGAAAACTGAGTTTCCTTGAGAGCTGCTTGGAAGCCTGATGGTGTGTGAAGTTAGTGAGCCAAATGGAGTTGTTCTCCCACAAGAACCACTCGGCTGATTCTTCTTCAATATGCCCTTCACCAACATGCAGTGTTCCCTTGATTGAATTAGCTCTCACACCAATATTTGTGTCTAGAGCCTTTGCATTGAGGGCTATTGAAAACGGCTGTGGCGCTGAAGTTGCCTGTGAATGTGGAGTTGGTGGCATGTGAAAGCCGCATGCGGAGCATTCGTTTGTGTGGGATGCTCTACTAGGTTCATTCCTAGATAATGCACTCAAAGGGCACTAAGCATAGAGTGGGAAAACTGAGTTTCCTTGAGAGCTGCTTGGAAGCCTGATGGTGTGTGAAGTTAGTGAGCCAAATGGAGTTGTTCTCCCACAAGAACCACTCGGCTGATCCTTCTTCAATATGCCCTTCACCAACATGCAGTGTTTCCTTGATTGAATTAGCTCTCACACCAATATTTGCGTCTAGAGCCTTTGCATTGAGGGCTATCTGCAAACGGCTGTGGCGCTGAAGTTGCCTGTGAATGTGGAGTTGGTGGCATGTGAAACCCGCATGTGGAGCATTCGTTTGTGTGGGATGCTCTACCAGGTTCATTCCTAGATAATGCACTCAAAGGGCACTAAGCATAGAGTGTGAAAACTGAGTTTCCTTGAGAGCTGCTTGGAAGCCTGATGGTGTGTGAAGTTAGTGAGCCAAATGGAGTTGTTCTCCCACAAGAACCACTCGGCTGATCCTTCTTCAATATGCCCTTCACCAACATGCAGTGTTTCCTTGATTGAATTAGCTCTCACACCAATATTTGCGTCTAGAGCCTTTGCATTGAGGGCTATCTGAAAACGGCTGTGGCGCTGAAGTTGCCTGTGAATGTGGAGTTGGTGGCATGTGAAACCCACATGTGGAGCATTCGTTTGTGTGGGATGCTCTACCAGGTTCATTCCTAGATAATGCACTCAAAGGGCACTAAGCATAGAGTGTGAAAACTGAGTTTCCTTGAGAGCTGCTTGGAAGCCTGATGGTGTGTGAAGTTAGTGAGCCAAATGGAGTTGTTCTCCCACAAGAACCACTCGGCTGATCCTTCTTCAATATGCCCTTCACCAACATGCAGTGTTTCCTTGATTGAATTAGCTCTCACACCAATATTTGCGTCTAGAGCCTTTGCATTGAGGGCTATCTGAAAACGGCTGTGGCACTGAAGTTGCCTGTGAATGTGGAGTTGGTGGCATGTGAAAGCCGCATGTGGAGCATTCGTTTGTGTGGGATGCTCTACCAGGTTCATTCCTAGATAATGCACTCAAAGGGCACTAAGCATAGAGTGTGAAAACTGAGTTTCCTTGAGAGCTGCTTGGAAGCCTGATGGTGTGTGAAGTTAGTGAGCCAAATGGAGTTGTTCTCCCACAAGAACCACTCGGCTGATCCTTCTTCAATATGCCCTTCACCAACATGCAGTGTTTCCTTGATTGAATTAGCTCTCACACCAATATTTGCGTCTAGAGCCTTTGCATTGAGGGCTATCTGAAACGGCTGTGGCGCTGAAGTTGCCTGTGAATGTGGAGTTGGTGGCATGTGAAACCCACATGTGGAGCATTCGTTTGTCTGGGATGCTCTACCAGGTTCATTCCTAGATAATGCACTCAAAGGGCACTAAGCATAGAGTGTGAAAACTGAGTTTCCTTGAGAGCTGCTTGGAAGCCTGATGGTGTGTGAAGTTAGTGAGCCAAATGGAGTTGTTCTCCCACAAGAACCACTCGGCTGATCCTTCTTCAATATGCCCTTCACCAACATGCAGTGTTTCCTTGATTGAATTAGCTCTCACACCAATATTTGCGTCTAGAGCCTTTGCATTGAGAGCTATCTGAAAATGGCTGTGGCCCTGAAGGTGCCTGTGAATGTGGAGTTTGTGCCATGTGAAACCCGCATGTGGAGCATTCATTTGTGTGGGATCCTCGCCAAGTTTCATTTCAGTCCTAGGCACACAAAGGGCACTAAGCATAGGGTGTGAAAACTGAGTTTCCTTGAGAGCTGCTTGGAAGCCTGATGGTGTGTGAAGTTAGTGAGCCAAATGGAGTTGTTCTCCCACAAGAACCACTCGGCTGATTCTTCTTCAATATGCCCTTCACTAACATGCAGTGTTCCCTTGATTGAATTAGCTCTCACACCAATATTTGCGTCTAGAGCCTTTGCATTGAGGGCTATTGAAAACAGCTGTGGCGCTGAAGGTGCCTGTGAATGTGGAGTTGGTGGCATGTGAAAGCCGCATGTGGAGCATTCGTTTGTGTGGGATGCTCTACCAGGTTCATTCCTAGATAATGCACTCAAAGGGCACTAAGCATAGAGTGTGAAAACTGAGTTTCCTTGAGAGCTGCTTGGAAGCCTGATGGTGTGTGAAGTTAGTGAGCCAAATGGAGTTGTTCTCCCACAAGAACCACTCGGCTGATCCTTCTTCAATATGCCCTTCACCAACATGCAGTGTTTCCTTGATTGAATTAGCTCTCACACCAATATTTGCGTCTAGAGCCTTTGCATTGAGGGCTATCTGAAAATGGCTGTGGCGCTGAAGTTGCCTGTGAATGTGGAGTTGGTGGCATGTGAAACCCGCATGTGGAGCATTCGTTTGTGTGGGATGCTCTACCAGGTTCATTCCTAGATAATGCACTCAAAGGGCACTAAGCATAGAGTGTGAAAACTGAGTTTCCTTGAGAGCTGCTTGGAAGCCTGATGGTGTGTGAAGTTAGTGAGCCAAATGGAGTTGTTCTCCCACAGAATCCACTGTGCTGATCCTTCTTCAATATGCCCTTCACCAACATGCAGTGTTTCCTTGATTGAATTAGCTCTCACACCAATATTTGCGTCTAGAGCCTTTGTATTGAGGGCTATCTGAAAATGGCTGTGGCGCTGAAGTTGCCTGTGAATGTGGAGTTGGTGGCATGTGAAACCCGCATGTGGAGCATTCGTTTGTGTGGGATGCTCTACCAGGTTCATTCCTAGATAATGCACTCAAAGGGCACTAAGCATAGAGTGTGAAAACTGAGTTTCCTTGAGAGCTGCTTGGAAGCCTGATGGTGTGTGAAGTTAGTGAGCCAAATGGAGTTGTTCTCCCACAAGAACCACTCGGCTGATCCTTCTTCAATATACCCTTCACCAACATGCAGTGTTTCCTTGATTGAATTAGCTCTCACACCAATATTTGCGTCTAGAGCCTTTGCATTGAGGGCTATCTGAAAACGGCTGTGGCACTGAAGTTGCCTGTGAATGTGGAGTTGGTGGCATGTGAAACCCGCATGTGGAACATTCGTTTTTGTGGGATGCTCTACCAGGTTCATTCCTAGATAATGCACTCAAAGGGCACTAAGCATAGAGTGTGAAAACTGAGTTTCCTTTAGAGCTGCTTGGAAGCCTGATGGTGTGTGAAGTTAGTGAGCCAAATGGAGTTATTCTCCCACAAGAACCACTCGGCTGATCCTTCTTCAATATGCCCTTCACCAACATGCAGTGTTTCCTTGATCGAATTAGCTCTCACACCAATATTTGCGTCTAGAGCCTTTGCATTGAGGGCTATCTGAAAACGGCTGTGGCGCTGAAGTTGCCTGTGAATGTGGAGTTGGTGGCATGTGAAACCCGCATGTGGAGCATTCGTTTGTGTGGGATGCTCTACTAGGTTCATTCCTAGATAATGCACTCAAAGGGCACTAAGCATAGAGTTTGATAACTGAGTTTATTGAGAGCTGCTTGGAAGCCTGATGGTGTGTGAAGTTAGTGAGCCAAATGGAGTTGTTCTCCCACAAGAACCACTCGGCTGATCCTTCTTCAATATGCCCTTCACCAACATGCAGTGTTTCCTTGATTGAATTAGCTCTCACACCAATATTTGCTTCTAGAGCCTTTGCATTGAGGGCTATCTGAAAACGGCTGTGGCGCTGAAGTTGCCTGTGAATGTGGAGTTGGTGGCATGTGAAAGCCGCATGTGGAGCATTCGTTTGTGTGGGATGCTCTACCAGGTTCATTCCTAGATAATGCACTCAAAGGGCACTAAGCATAGAGTGTGAAAACTGAGTTTCCTTGAGAGCTGCTTGGAAGCCTGATGGTGTGTGAAGTTAGTGAGCCAAATGGAGTTGTTCTCCCACAAGAACCACTCGGCTGATCCTTCTTCAATATGCCCTTCACCAACATGCAGTGTTTCCTTGATTGAATTAGCTCTCACACCAATATTTGTGTCTAGAGCCTTTGCATTGAGGGCTATCTGAAAACGGCTGTGGCGCTGAAGTTGCCTGTGAATGTGGGGTTGGTGGCATGTGAAACCCGCATGTGGAGCATTCGTTTGTGTGGGATGCTCTACCAGGTTCATTCCTAGATAATGCACTCAAAGGGCACTAAGCATAGAGTGTGAAAACTGAGTTTCTTGAGAGCTGCTTGGAAGCCTGATGGTGTGTGAAGTTAGTGAGCCAAATGGAGTTGTTCTCCCACAGAATCCATTGTGCTGATCCTTCTTCAATATGCCCCTTCACCAACATGCAGTGTTTCCTTGATTGAATTAGCTCTCACACCAATATTTGCGTCTAGAGCCTTTGTATTGAGGGCTATCTGAAAATGGCTGTGGCGCTGAAGTTGCCTGTGAATGTGGAGTTGGTGGCATGTGAAACCCGCATGTGGAGCATTCGTTTGTGTGGGATGCTCTACCAGGTTCATTCCTAGATAATGCACTCAAAGGGCACTAAGCATAGAGTGTGAAAACTGAGTTTCCTTGAGAGCTGCTTGGAAGCCTGATGGTGTGTGAAGTTAGTGAGCCAAATGGAGTTGTTCTCCCACAAGAACCACTCGGCTGATCCTTCTTCAATATACCCTTCACCAACATGCAGTGTTTCCTTGATTGAATTAGCTCTCACACCAATATTTGCGTCTAGAGCCTTTGCATTGAGGGCTATCTGAAAACGGCTGTGGCACTGAAGTTGCCTGTGAATGTGGAGTTGGTGGCATGTGAAACCCGCATGTGGAACATTCGTTTTTGTGGGATGCTCTACCAGGTTCATTCCTAGATAATGCACTCAAAGGGCACTAAGCATAGAGTGTGAAAACTGAGTTTCCTTGAGAGCTGCTTGGAAGCCTGATGGTGTGTGAAGTTAGTGAGCCAAATGGAGTTATTCTCCCACAAGAACCACTCGGCTGATCCTTCTTCAATATGCCCTTCACCCAACATGCAGTGTTTCCTTGATCGAATTAGCTCTCACACCAATATTTGCGTCTAGAGCCTTTGCATTGAGGGCTATCTGAAAACGGCTGTGGCGCTGAAGTTGCCTGTGAATGTGGAGTTGGTGGCATGTGAAACCCGCATGTGGAGCATTCGTTTGTGTGGGATGCTCTACCAGGTTCATTCCTAGATAATGCACTCAAAGGGCACTAAGCATAGAGTGTGATAACTGAGTTTATTGAGAGCTGCTTGGAAGCCTGATGGTGGTGTGAAGTTAGTGAGCCAAATGGAGTTGTTCTCCCACAAGAACCACTCGGCTGATCCTTCTTCAATATGCCCTTCACCAACATGCAGTGTTTCCTTGATTGAATTAGCTCTCACACCAATATTTGCTTCTAGAGCCTTTGCATTGAGGGCTATCTGAAAACAGCTGTGGCGCTGAAGTTGCCTGTGAATGTGGAGTTGGTGGCATGTGAAAGCCGCATGTGGAGCATTCGTTTGTGTGGGATTCTCTACCAGGTTCATTCCTAGATAATGCACTCAAAGGGCACTAAGCATAGGGTGTGAAAACTGAGTTTCCTTGAGAGCTGCTTGGAAGCCTGATGGTGTGTGAAGTTAGTGAGCCAAATGGAGTTGTTCTCCCACAAGAACCACTCGGCTGATCCTTCTTCAATATGCCCTTCACCAACATGCAGTGTTTCCTTGATTGAATTAGCTCTCACACCAATATTTGCGTCTAGAGCCTTTGCTTTGAGGGCTATCTGAAAACGGCTGTGGCGCTGAAGTTGCCTGTGAATGTGGAGTTGGTGGCATGTGAAACCCGCACGTGGAGCATTCGTTTGTGTGGGATGCTCTACCAGGTTCATTCCTAGATAATACACTCAAAGGGCACTAAGCATAGAGTGTGAAAACTGAGTTTCCTTGAGAGCTGCTTGGAAGCCTGATGGTGTGTGAAGTTAGTGAGCCAAATGGAGTTGTTCTCCCACAAGAACCACTCGGCTGATCCTTCTTCAATATGCCCTTCACCAACATGCAGTGTTTCCTTGATTGAATTAGCTCTCACACCAATATTTGCGTCTAGAGCCTTTGCTTTGAGGGCTATCTGAAAACTGCTGTGGCGCTGAAGTTGCCTGTGAATGTGGAGTTGGTGGCATGTGAAACCCGCATGTGGAGCATTCGTTTGTGTGGGATGCTCTACCAGGTTCATTCCTAGATAATGCACTCAAAGGGCACTAAGCATAGAGTGTGAAAACTGAGTTTCCTTGAGAGCTGCTTGGAAGCCTGATGGTATGTGAAGTTAGTGAGCCAAATGGAGTTGTTCTCCCACAAGAACCACTCGGCTGATCCTTCTTCAATATGCCCTTCACCAACATGCAGTGTTTCCTTGATTGAATTAGCTCTCACACCAATATTTGCGTCTAGAGCCTTTGCATTGAGGGCTATCTGAAAACGGCTGTGGCGCTGAAGTTGCCTGTGAATGTGGAGTTGGTGGCATGTGAAACCCGCATGTGGAGCATTCGTTTGTGTGGGATGCTCTACCAGGTTCATTCCTAGATAATGCACTCAAAGGGCACTAAGCATAGAGTGTGAAAACTGAGTTTCCTTGAGAGCTGCTTGGAAGCCTGATGGTGTGTGAAGTTAGTGAGCCAAATGGAGTTGTTCTCCCACAAGAACCACTCGGCTGATCCTTCTTCAATATACCCTTCACCAACATGCAGTGTTTCCTTGATTGAATTAGCTCTCACACCAATATTTGCGTCTAGAGCCTTTGCATTGAGGGCTATCTGAAAACGGCTGTGGCGCTGAAGTTGCCTGTGAATGTGCAGTTGGTGGCATGTGAAACACGCATGTTGAGCATTCGTTTGTGTGGGATGCTCTACCAGGTTCATTCCTAGATAATGCACTCAAAGGGCACTAAGCATAGAGTGTGAAAACTGAGTTTCCTTGAGAGCTGCTTGGAAGCCTGATGGTGTGTGAAGTTAGTGAGCCAAATGGAGTTGTTCTCCCACAAGAACCACTCAGCTGATCCTTCTTCAATATGCCCTTCACCAACATGCAGTGTTTCCTTGATTGAATTAGCTCTCACACCAATATTTGCTTTTAGAGCCTTTGCATTGAGGGCTATCTGCAAACGGCTGTGGCGCTGAAGTTGCCTGTGAATGTGGAGTTGGTGGCATGTGAAACCCGCATGTGGAGCATTCGTTTGTGTGGGATGCTCTACCAGGTTCATTCCTAGATAATGCACTCAAAGGGCACTAGCATAGAGTGTGAAAACTGAGTTTCCTTGAGAGCTGCTTGGAAGCATGATGGTGTGTGAAGTTAGTGAGCCAAATGGAGTTGTTCTCAGACAAGAACCACTCGGCTGATCCTTCTTCAATATGCCCTTCACCAACATGCAGTGTTTCCTTGATTGAATTAGCTCTCACACCAATATTTGCGTCTAGAGCCTTTGCATTGAGGGCTATCTGCAAACGGCTGTGGCGCTGAAGTTGCCTGAGAATGTGGAGTTGGTGGCATGTGAAACCCGCATGTGGAGCATTCGTTTGTGTGGGATGCTCTACCAGGTTCATTCCTAGATAATGCACTCAAAGGGCACTAAGCATAGATTGTGAAAACTGAGTTTCCTTGAGAGCTGCTTGGAAGCCTGATGTTGAATGAAGTTAGTGAGCCAAATGGAGTTGTTCTCCCGCAGGATCCACTTTGCTGATCCTTCTTCAATATACCCTTCACCAACATGCAGTGTTTCCTTGATTGAATTAGCTCTCACACCAATATTTGTGTCTAGAGCCTTTGCTTTGAGGGCTATCTGAAAACGGCTGTGGCGCTGAAGTTGCCTGTGAATGTGGAGTTGGTGGCATGTGAAACCCGCATGTGGAGCATTCGTTTGTGTGGGATGCTCTACCAGGTTCATTCCTAGATAATACACTCAAAGGGCACTAAGCATAGAGTGTGAAAACTGAGTTTCCTTGAGAGCTGCTTGGAAGCCTGATGGTGTGTGAAGTTAGTGAGCCAAATGGAGTTGTTCTCCCACAAGAACCACTCGGCTGATCCTTCTTCAATATGCCCTTCACCAACATGCAGTGTTTCCTTGATTGAATTAGCTCTCACACCAATATTTGCGTCTAGAGCCTTTGCTTTGAGGGCTATCTGAAAACAGCTGTGGCGCTGAAGTTGCCTGTGAATGTGGAGTTGGTGGCATGTGAAACCCGCATGTGGAGCATTCGTTTGTGTGGGATGCTCTACCAGGTTCATTCCTAGATAATGCACTCAAAGGTCACTAAGCATAGATTGTGAAAACTGAGTTTCCTTGAGAGCTGCTTGGAAGCCTGATGTTGAGTGAAGTTAGTGAGCCAAATGGAGTTGTTCTCCCGCAGGATCCACTTTGCTGATCCTTCTTCAATATGCCCTTCACCAACATGCAGTGTTCCCTTGATTGAATTAGCTCTCACACTAATATTTGCGTCTAGAGCCTTTGCTTTGAGGGCTATCTGAAAACGGCTGTGGCGCTGAAGTTGCCTGTGAATGTGGAGTTGGTGGCATGTGAAACCCGCACGTGGAGCATTCGTTTGTGTGGGATGCTCTACCAGGTTCATTCCTAGATAATACACTCAAAGGGCACTGAAGCATAGAGTGTGAAAACTGAGTTTCCTTGAGAGCTGCTTGGAAGCCTGATGGTGTGTGAAGTTAGTGAGCCAAATGGAGTTGTTCTCCCACAAGAACCACTCGGCTGATCCTTCTTCAATATGCCCTTCACCAACATGCAGTGTTTCCTTGATTGAATTAGCTCTCACACCAATATTTGCGTCTAGAGCCTTTGCTTTGAGGGCTATCTGAAAACAGCTGTGGCGCTGAAGTTGCCTGTGAATGTGGAGTTGGTGGCATGTGAAACCCGTCATGTGGAGCATTCGTTTGTGTGGGATGCTCTACCAGGTTCATTCCTAGATAATGCACTCAAAGGGCACTAAGCATAGAGTGGGAAAACTGAGTTTCCTTGAGAGCTGCTTGGAAGCCTGATGTTGAGTGAAGTTAGTGATCAAATGGAGTTGTTCTCCCACAAGAACCACTCGGCTGATCCTTCTTCAATATGCCCTTCACCAACATGCAGAGTTTTCTTGATTGAATTAACTCTCACACCAATATTTACGTCTAGAGCCTTTGCATTGAGGGCTATCTGAAAACGGCTGTGGCGCTGAAGTTGCCTGTGAATGTGGAGTTGGTGGCATGTGAAACCCGCATGTGGAGCATTCGTTTGTGTGCGATGCTCACCAAGCTTCATTTCAGTCCTAGGCATACAAAGGGCACTAAGCATAGAGTGTGAAAACTGAGTTTCCTTGAGAGCTGCTTGGAAGCCTGATGGTGTGTGAAGTTAGTGAGCCAAATGGAGTTGTTCTCCCACAAGAACCACTCGGCTGATCCTTCTTCAATATGCCCTTCACCAACATGCAGTGTTTCCTTGATTGAATTAGCTCTCACACCAATATTTGCGTATAGAGCCTTTGCTTTGAGGGCTATCTGAAAACAGCTGTGGCGCTGAAGTTGCCTGTGAATGTGGAGTTGGTGGCATGTGAAACCCGCATGTGGAGCATTCGTTTGTGTGGGATGCTCTACCAGGTTCATTCCTAGATAATGCACTCAAAGGGCACTAAGCATAGAGTGTGAAAACTGAGTTTCCTTGAGAGCTGCTTGGAAGCCTGATGTTGAGTGAAGTTAGTGATCCAAATGGAGTTGTTCTCCCACAAGAACCACTCGGCTGATCCTTCTTCAATATGCCCTTCACCAACATGCAGAGTTTTCTTGATTGAATTAACTCTCACACCAATATTTACGTCTAGAGCCTTTGCATTGAGGGCTATCTGAAAACGGCTGTGGCGCTGAAGTTGCCTGTGAATGTGGAGTTGGTGGCATGTGAAACCCGCATGTGGAGCATTCGTTTGTGTGCGATGCTCACCAAGCTTCATTTCAGTCCTAGGCATACAAAGGGCACTAAGCATAGAGTGTGAAAACTGAGTTTCCTTGAGAGCTGCTTGGAAGCCTGATGGTGTGTGAAGTTAGTGAGCCAAATGGAGTTGTTCTCCCACAAGAACCACTCAGCTGATCCTTCTTCAATATGCCCTTCACCAACATGCAGTGTTTCCTTGATTGAATTAGCTCTCACACCAATATTTGCTTTTAGAGCCTTTGCATTGAGGGCTATCTGCAAACGGCTGTGGCGCTGAAGTTGCCTGTGAATGTGGAGTTGGTGGCATGTGAAACCCGCATGTGGAGCATTCGTTTGTGTGGGATGCTCTACCAGGTTCATTCCTAGATAATGCACTCAAAGGGCACTAAGCATAGAGTGTGAAAACTGAGTTTCCTTGAGAGCTGCTTGGAAGCCTGATGGTGTGTGAAGTTAGTGAGCCAAATGGAGTTGTTCTCAGACAAGAACCACTCGGCTGATCCTTCTTCAATATGCCCTTCACCAACATGCAGTGTTTCCTTGATTGAATTAGCTCTCACACCAATATTTGCGTCTAGAGCCTTTGCATTGAGGGCTATCTGCAAACGGCTGTGGCGCTGAAGTTGCCTGAGAATGTGGAGTTGGTGGCATGTGAAACCCGCATGTGGAGCATTCGTTTGTGTGGGATGCTCTACCAGGTTCATTCCTAGATAATGCACTCAAAGGGCACTAAGCATAGATTGTGAAAACTGAGTTTCCTTGAGAGCTGCTTGGAAGCCTGATGTTGAGTGAAGTTAGTGAGCCAAATGGAGTTGTTCTCCCGCAGGATCCACTTTGCTGATCCTTCTTCAATATGCCCTTCACCAACATGCAGTGTTTCCTTGATTGAATTAGCTCTCACACCAATATTTGTGTCTAGAGCCTTTGCTTTGAGGGCTATCTGAAAACGGCTGTGGCGCTGAAGTTGCCTGTGAATGTGGAGTTGGTGGCATGTGAAACCCGCACGTGGAGCATTCGTTTGTGTGGGATGCTCTACCAGGTTCATTCCTAGATAATACACTCAAAGGGCACTAAGCATAGAGTGTGAAAACTGAGTTTCCTTGAGAGCTGCTTGGAAGCCTGATGGTGTGTGAAGTTAGTGAGCCAAATGGAGTTGTTCTCCCACAAGAACCACTCGGCTGATCCTTCTTCAATATGCCCTTCACCAACATGCAGTGTTTCCTTGATTGAATTAGCTCTCACACCAATATTTGCGTCTAGAGCCTTTGCTTTGAGGGCTATCTGAAAACAGCTGTGGCGCTGAAGTTGCCTGTGAATGTGGAGTTGGTGGCATGTGAAACCCGCATGTGGAGCATTCGTTTGTGTGGGATGCTCTACCAGGTTCATTCCTAGATAATGCACTCAAAGGTCACTAAGCATAGATTGTGAAAACTGAGTTTCCTTGAGAGCTGCTTGGAAGCCTGATGTTGAGTGAAGTTAGTGAGCCAAATGGAGTTGTTCTCCACAAGAACCACTCGGCTGATCCTTCTTCAATATGCCCTTCACCAACATGCAGTGTTTCCTTGATTGAATTAGCTCTCACACCAATATTTGCGTCTAGAGCCTTTGCTTTGAGGGCTATCTGAAAACGGCTGTGGCGCTGAAGTTGCCTGTGAATGTGGAGTTGGTGGCATGTGAAACCCGCACGTGGAGCATTCGTTTGTGTGGATGCTCTACCAGGTTCATTCCTAGATAATACACTCAAAGGGCACTAAGCATAGAGTGTGAAAACTGAGTTTCCTTGAGAGCTGCTTGGAAGCCTGATGGTGTGTGAAGTTAGTGAGACAAACGGAGCTGTTCTCCCACAAGAACCACTCGGCTGATCCTTCTTCAATATGCCCTTCACCAACATGCAGTGTTTCCTTGATTGAATTAGCTCTCACACCAATATTTGCGTCTAGAGCCTTTGCTTTGAGGGCTATCTGAAAACAGCTGTGGCGCTGAAGTTGCCTGTGAATGTGGAGTTGGTGGCATGTGAAACCCGCATGTGGAGCATTCGTTTGTGTGGGATGCTCTACCAGGTTCATTCCTAGATAATGCACTCAAAGGGCACTAAGCATAGAGTGGGAAAACTGAGTTTCCTTGAGAGCTGCTTGGAAGCCTGATGTTGAGTGAAGTTAGTGATCCAAATGGAGTTGTTCTCCCACAAGAACCACTCGGCTGATCCTTCTTCAATATGCCCTTCACCAACATGCAGTGTTTCCTTGATTGAATTAGCTCTCACACCAATATTTGCGTCTAGAGCCTTTGCATTGAGGGCTATCTGAAAACGGCTGTGGCGCTGAAGTTGCCTGTGAATGTGGAGTTGGTGGCATGTGAAACCCGCATGTGGAGCATTCGTTTGTGTGGGATGCTCTACCAGGTTCATTCCTAGATAATGCACTCAAAGGGCACTAAGCATAGAGTGTGAAAACTGAGTTTCCTTGAGAGCTGCTTGGAAGCCTGATGGTGTGTGAAGTTAGTGAGCCAAATGGAGTTGTTCTCCCACAAGAACCACTCGGCTGATCCTTCTTCAATATACCCTTCACCAACATGCAGTGTTTCCTTGATTGAATTAGCTCTCACACCAATATTTGCGTCTAGAGCCTTTGCATTGAGGGCTATCTGAAAACGGCTGTGGCGCTGAAGTTGCCTGTGAATGTGCAGTTGGTGGCATGTGAAACACGCATGTGGAGCATTCGTTTGTGTGGGATGCTCTACCAGGTTCATTCCTAGATAATGCACTCAAAGGGCACTAAGCATAGAGTGTGAAAAGTGAGTTTCCTTGAGATCTGCTTGGAAGCCTGATGGTGTGTGAAGTTAGTGAGCCAAATGGAGTTGTTCTCCCACAAGAACCACTCAGCTGATCCTTCTTCAATATGCCCTTCACCAACATGCAGAGTTTTCTTGATTGAATTAACTCTCACACAAATATTTACGTCTAGAGCCTTTGCATTGAGGGCTATCTGAAAACGGCTGTGGCGCTGAAGTTGCCTGTGAATGTGGAGTTGGTGGCATGTGAAACCCGCATGTGGAGCATTCGTTTGTGTGCGATGCTCACCAAGCTTCATTTCAGTCCTAGGCATACAAAGGGCACTAAGCATAGAGTGTGAAAACTGAGTTTCCTTGAGAGCTGCTTGGAAGCCTGATGGTGTGTGAAGTTAGTGATCCAAATGGAGTTGTTCTCCCACAAGAACCACTCAGCTGATCCTTCTTCAATATGCCCTTCACCAACATGCAGTGTTTCCTTGATTGAATTAGCTCTCACACCAATATTTGCTTTTAGAGCCTTTGCATTGAGGGCTATCTGAAAACGGCTGTGGCGCTGAAGTTGCCTGTGAATGTGGAGTTGGTGGCATGTGAAACCCGCATGTGGAGCATTCGTTTGTGTGGGATGCTCTACCAGGTTCATTCCTAGATAATGCACTCAAAGGGCACTAAGCATAGATTGTGAAAACTGAGTTTCCTTGAGAGCTGCTTGGAAGCCTGATGTTGAGTGAAGTTAGTGAGCCAAATGGAGTTGTTCTCCCACAAGAACCACTTTGCTGATCCTTCTTCAATATGCCCTTCACCAACATGCAGTGTTTCCTTGATTGAATTAGCTCTCACACCAATATTTGTGTCTAGAGCCTTTGCTTTGAGGGCTATCTGAAAACGGCTGTGGCGCTGAAGTTGCCTGTGCATGTGGAGTTGGTGGCATGTGAAACCCGCACGTGGAGCATTCGTTTGTGTGGGATGCTCTACCAGGTTCATTCCTAGATAATACACTCAAAGGGCACTAAGCATAGAGTGTGAAAACTGAGTTTCCTTGAGAGCTGCTTGGAAGCCTGATGGTGTGTGAAGTTAGTGAGCCAAATGGAGTTGTTCTCCCACAAGAACCACTCGGCTGATCCTTCTTCAATATGCCCTTCACCAACATGCAGTGTTTCCTTGATTGAATTAGCTCTCACACCAATATTTGCGTCTAGAGCCTTTGCTTTGAGGGCTATCTGAAAACAGCTGTGGCGCTGAAGTTGCCTGTGAATGTGGAGTTGGTGGCATGTGAAACCCGCATGTGGAGCATTCGTTTGTGTGGGATGCTCTACCAGGTTCATTCCTAGATAATGCACTCAAAGGTCACTAAGCATAGATTGTGAAAACTGAGTTTCCTTGAGAGCTGCTTGGAAGCCTGATGTTGAGTGAAGTTAGTGAGCCAAATGGAGTTGTTCTCCCGCAGGATCCACTTTGCTGATCCTTCTTCAATATGCCCTTCACCAACATGCAGTGTTTCCTTGATTGAATTAGCTCTCACACCAATATTTGCGTCTAGAGCCTTTGCTTTGAGGGCTATCTGAAAACGGCTGTGGCGCTGAAGTTGCCTGTGAATGTGGAGTTGCTGGCATGTGAAACCCGCATGTGGAGCATTCGTTTGTGTGGGATGCTCTACCAGGTTCATTCCTAGATAATACACTCAAAGGGCACTAAGCATAGAGTGTGAAAACTGAGTTTCCTTGAGAGCTGCTTGGAAGCCTGATGGTGTGTGAAGTTAGTGAGCCAAATGGAGTTGTTCTCCCACAAGAACCACTCGGCTGATCCTTCTTCAATATGCCCTTCACCAACATGCAGTGTTTCCTTAATTGAATTAGCTCTCACACCAATATTTGCGTCTAGAGCCTTTGCATTGAGGGCTATCTGCAAACGGCTGTGGCACTGAAGTTGCCTGTGAATGTGGAGTTGGTGGCATGTGAAACCCGCATGTGGAGCATTCGTTTGTGTGGGATGCTCTACCAAGCTTCATTTCAGTCCTAGGCACTCAAAGGGCACTAAGCATAGAGTGTGAAAACTGAGTTTCCTTGAGAGCTGCTTGGAAGCCTGATGGTGTGTGAAGTTAGTGAGCCAAATGGAGTTGTTCTCCCACAAGAACCACTCGGCTGATCCTTCTTCAATATGCCCTTCACCAACATGCAGTGTTTCCTTGATTGAATTAGCTCTCACACCAATATTTGCGTCTAGAGCCTTTGCTTTGAGGGCTATCTGAAAACAGCTGTGGCGCTGAAGTTGCCTGTGAATGTGGAGTTGGTGGCATGTGAAACCCGCATGTGGAGCATTCGTTTGTGTGGGATGCTCTGCCAGGTTCATTCCTAGATAATGCACTCAAAGGTCACTAAGCATAGAGTGTGAAAACTGAGTTTCCTTGAGAGCTGCTTGGAAGCCTGACGGTGTGTGAAGTTAGTGAGCGAAATGGAGTTGTTCTCCCACAAGAACCACTCGGCTGATCCTTCTTCAATATGCCCTTCACCAACATGCAGTGTTTCCTTGATTGAATTAGCTCTCACACCAATATTTGCGTCTAGAGCCTTTGCATTGAGAGCTATCTGAAAACGGCTGTGGCGCTGAAGTTGCCTGTGAATGTGGAGTTGGTGGCATGTGAAACCCGCATGTGGAGCATTCGTTTGTGTGGGATGCTCACCAAGCTTCATTTCAGTCCTAGGCACTCAAAGGGCACTAAGCATAGAGTGTGAAAACTGAGTTTCCTTGAGAGCTGCTTGGAAGCCTGATGGTGTGTGAAGTTAGTGAGCCAAATGGAGTTGTTCTCCCACAAGAACCACTCGGCTGATCCTTCTTCAATATGCCCTTCACCAACATGCAGTGTTTCCTTGATTGAATTAGCTCTCACACCAATATTTGCGTCTAGAGCCTTTGCATTGAGGGCTATCTTAAAACGGCTGTGGCACTGAAGTTGCCTGAGAATGTGGAGTTGGTGGCATGTGAAACCCGCATGTGGAGCATTCGTTTGTGTGGGATGCTCTACCAGGTTCATTCCTAGATAATGCACTCAAAGGGCACTAAGCATAGATTGTGAAAACTGAGTTTCCTTGAGAGCTGCTTGGAAGCCTGATGGTGTGTGAAGTTAGTGAGCCAAATGGAGTTGTTCTCCCACAAGAACCACTAGACTGATCCTTCTTCAATATGCCCTTCACCAACATGCAGTGTTTCCTTGATTGAATTAGCTCTCACACCAATATTTGCGTCTAGAGCCTTTGCATTGAGGGCTATCTGAAAACGGCTGTGGCGCTGAAGTTGCCTGTGAATGTGGAGTTGGTGGCATGTGAAAACTGCATGTGGAGCATACGTTTGTGTGCGATGCTCACCAAGTTTCATTTCAGTCCTAGGCACTCAAAGGGCACTAAGCATAGAGTGTGAAAACTGAGTTTCCTTGAGAGCTGCTTGGAAGCCTGATGGTGTGTGAATTTAGTGAGCCAAATGGAGTTGTTCTCCCACAGGATCCACTTTGCTGATCCTTCTTCAATATGCCCTTCACCAACATGCAGTGTTTCCTTGATTGAATTAGCTCTCACACCAATATTTGCGTCTAGAGCCTTTGCATTGAGGGCTATCTGAAAACGGCTGTGGCACTGAAGTTGCCTGAGAATTTGGAGTTGGTGGCATGTGAAACCCACATGTGGAGCATTCGTTTGTGTGGGATGCTCTACCAGGTTCATTCCTAGATAATGCACTCAAAGGGCACTAAGCATAGAGTGTGAAAACTGAGTTTCCTTGAGAGCTGCTTGGAAGCCTGATGTTGAGTGAAGTTAGTGAGCCAAATGGAGTTGTTCTTCCGCAGGATCCACTTTGCTGATCCTTCTTCAATATGCCCTTCACCAACATGCAGTGTTCCCTTGATTGAATTAGCTCTCACACCAATATTTGCGTCTAGAGCCTTTGCTTTGAGGGCTATCTGAAAACGGCTGTGGCGCTGAAGTTGCCTGTGAATGTGGAGTTGGTGGCATGTGAAACCCGCACGTGGAGCATTTGTTTGTGTGGGATGCTCTACCAGGTTCATTCCTAGATAATACACTTTAAGGGCACTAAGCATAGAGTGTGAAAACTGAGTTTCCTTGAGAGCTGCTTGGAAGCCTGATGGTGTGTGAAGTTAGTGAGCCAAATGGAGTTGTTCTCCCACAAGAACCACTCGGCTGATCCTTCTTCAATATGCCCTTCACCAACATGCAGTGTTTCCTTGATTGAATTAGCTCTCACACCAATATTTGCGTCTAGAGCCTTTGCTTTGAGGGCTATCTGAAAACAGCTGTGGCGCTGAAGTTGCCTGTGAATGTGGAGTTGGTGGCATGTGAAACCCGCATGTGGAGCATTCGTTTGTGTGGGATGCTCTACCAGGTTCATTCCTAGATAATGCACTCAAAGGGCACTAAGCATAGAGTGTGAAAACTGAGTTTCCTTGAGAGCTGCTTGGAAGCCTGATGTTGAGTGAAGTTAGTGATCCAAATGGAGTTGTTCTCCCACAAGAACCACTCGGCTGATCCTTCTTCAATATGCCCTTCACCAACATGCAGTGTTTCCTTGATTGAATTAGCTCTCACACCAATATTTGCGTCTAGAGCCTTTGCATTGAGGGCTATCTGAAAACGGCTGTGGCGCTGAAGTTGCCTGTGAATGTGGAGTTGGTGGCATGTGAAACCCGCATGTGGAGCATTCGTTTGTGTGGGATGCTCTACCAGGTTCATTCCTAGATAATGCACTCAAAGGGCACTAAGCATAGAGTGTGAAAACTGAGTTTCCTTGAGAGCTGCTTGGAAGCCTGATGGTGTGTGAAGTTAGTGAGCCAAATGGAGTTGTTCTCCCACAAGAACCACTCGGCTGATCCTTCTTCAATATACCCTTCACCAACATGCAGTGTTTCCTTGATTGAATTAGCTCTCACACCAATATTTGCTTTTAGAGCCTTTGCATTGAGGGCTATCTGCAAACGGCTGTGGCGCTGAAGTTGCCTGTGAATGTGCAGTTGGTGGCATGTGAAACACGCATGTGGAGCATTCGTTTGTGTGGGATGCTCTACCAGGTTCATTCCTAGATAATGCACTCAAAGGGCACTAAGCATAGAGTGTGAAAAGTGAGTTTCCTTGAGATCTGCTTGGAAGCCTGATGGTGTGTGAAGTTAGTGAGCCAAATGGAGTTGTTCTCCCACAAGAACCACTCAGCTGATCCTTCTTCAATATGCCCTTCACCAACATGCAGAGTTTTCTTGATTGAATTAGCTCTCACACCAATATTTGCGTCTAGAGCCTTTGCATTGAGGGCTATCTGAAAACGGCTGTGGCGCTGAAGTTGCCTGTGAATGTGGAGTTGGTGGCATGTGAAACCCGCATGTGGAGCATTCGTTTGTGTGCGATGCTCACCAAGCTTCATTTCAGTCCTAGGCATACAAAGGGCACTAAGCATAGAGTGTGAAAACTGAGTTTCCTTGAGAGCTGCTTGGAAGCCTGATGGTGTGTGAAGTTAGTGAGCCAAATGGAGTTGTTCTCCCACAAGAACCACTCAGCTGATCCTTCTTCAATATGCCCTTCACCAACATGCAGTGTTTCCTTGATTGAATTAGCTCTCACACCAATATTTGCTTTTAGAGCCTTTGCATTGAGGGCTATCTGCAAACGGCTGTGGCGCTGAAGTTGCCTGTGAATGTGGAGTTGGTGGCATGTGAAACCCGCATGTGGAGCATTCGTTTGTGTGGGATGCTCTACCAGGTTCATTCCTAGATAATGCACTCAAAGGGCACTAAGCATAGAGTGTGAAAACTGAGTTTCCTTGAGAGCTGCTTGGAAGCCTGATGGTGTGTGAAGTTAGTGAGCCAAATGGAGTTGTTCTCAGACAAGAACCACTCGGCTGATCCTTCTTCAATATGCCCTTCACCAACATGCAGTGTTTCCTTGATTGAATTAGCTCTCACACCAATATTTGCGTCTAGAGCCTTTGCATTGAGGGCTATCTGCAAACGGCTGTGGCGCTGAAGTTGCCTGAGAATGTGGAGTTGGTGGCATGTGAAACCCGCATGTGGAGCATTCGTTTGTGTGGGATGCTCTACCAGGTTCATTCCTAGATAATGCACTCAAAGGGCACTAAGCATAGATTGTGAAAACTGAGTTTCCTTGAGAGCTGCTTGGAAGCCTGATGTTGAGTGAAGTTAGTGAGCCAAATGGAGTTGTTCTCCCGCAGGATCCACTTTGCTGATCCTTCTTCAATATGCCCTTCACCAACATGCAGTGTTTCCTTGATTGAATTAGCTCTCACACCAATATTTGTGTCTAGAGCCTTTGCTTTGAGGGCTATCTGAAAATGGCTGTGGCGCTGAAGTTGCCTGTGAATGTGGAGTTGGTGGCATGTGAAACCCGCACGTGGAGCATTCGTTTGTGTGGGATGCTCTACCAGGTTCATTCCTAGATAATACACTCAAAGGGCACTAAGCATAGAGTGTGAAAACTGAGTTTCCTTGAGAGCTGCTTGGAAGCCTGATGGTGTGTGAAGTTAGTGAGCCAAATGGAGTTGTTCTCCCACAAGAACCACTCGGCTGATCCTTCTTCAATATGCCCTTCACCAACATGCAGTGTTTCCTTGATTGAATTAGCTCTCACACCAATATTTGCGTCTAGAGCCTTTGCTTTGAGGGCTATCTGAAAACAGCTGTGGCGCTGAAGTTGCCTGTGAATGTGGAGTTGGTGGCATGTGAAACCCGCATGTGGAGCATTCGTTTGTGTGGGATGCTCTACCAGGTTCATTCCTAGATAATGCACTCAAAGGTCACTAAGCATAGAGTGGGAAAACTGAGTTTCCTTGAGAGCTGCTTGGAAGCCTGATGTTGAGTGAAGTTAGTGAGCCAAATGGAGTTGTTCTCCCGCAGGATCCACTTTGCTGATCCTTCTTCAATATGCCCTTCACCAACATGCAGTGTTTCCTTGATTGAATTAGCTCTCACACCAATATTTGTGTCTAGAGCCTTTGCTTTGAGGGCTATCTGAAAACGGCTGTGGCGCTGAAGTTGCCTGTGAATGTGGAGTTGGTGGCATGTGAAACCCGCATGTGGAGCATTCGTTTGTGTGGGATGCTCTACCAGGTTCATTCCTAGATAATATACTCAAAGGGCACTAAGCATAGGGTGTGAAAACTGAGTTTCCTTGAGAGCTGCTTGGAAGCCTGATGGTGTGTGAAGTTAGTGAGCCAAATGGAGTTGTTCTCCCACAAGAACCACTCGGCTGATCCTTCTTCAATATGCCCTTCACCAACATGCACTGTTTCCTTGATTGAATTAGCTCTCACACCAATATTTGCGTCTAGAGCCTTTGCATTGAGGGCTATCTGAAAATGGCTGTGGCGCTGAAGTTGCCTGTGAATGTGGAGTTGGTGGCATGTGAAACCCACATGTGGAGCATTCGTTTGTGTGGGATGCTCTACCAGTTTCATTCCTAGATAATGCACTCAAAGGGCACTAAGCATAGAGTGTGAAAACTGAGTTTCCTTGAGAGCTGCTTGGAAGCCTGATGGTGTGTGAAGTTAGTGAGCCAAATGGAGTTGTTCTCCCAAAACAACCACTCGGCTGATCCTTCTTCAATATGCCCTTCACCAACATGCACTTTTTCCTTGATTGAATTAGCTCTCACACCAATATTTGCGTCTAGAGCCTTTGCATTGAGGGCTATCTGAAAATGGCTGTGGCGCTGAAGTTGCCTGTGAATGTGGAGTTGGTGGCATGTGAAACCCACATGTGGAGCATTCGTTTGTGTGGGATGCTCTACCAGGTTCATTCCTAGATAATGCACTCAAAGGGCACTAAGCATAGAGTGTGAAAACTGAGTTTCCTTGAGAGCTGCTTGGAAGCCTGATGGTGTGTGAAGTTAGTGAGCCAAATGGAGTTGTTCTCCCACAAGAACCACTCAGCTGATCCTTCTTCAATATGCCCTTCACCAACATGCAGTGTTTCCTTGATTGAATTAGCTCTCACACCAATATTTGCTTTTAGAGCCTTTGCATTGAGGGCTATCTGCAAACGGCTGTGGCGCTGAAGTTGCCTGTGAATGTGGAGTTGGTGGCATGTGAAACCCGCATGTGGAGCATTCGTTTGTGTGGGATGCTCTACCAGGTTCATTCCTAGATAATGCACTCAAAGGGCACTAAGCATAGATTGTGAAAACTGAGTTTCCTTGAGAGCTGCTTGGAAGCCTGATGTTGAGTGAAGTTAGTGAGCCAAATGGAGTTGTTCTCCCGCAGGATCCACTTTGCTGATCCTTCTTCAATATGCCCTTCACCAACATGCAGTGTTTCCTTGATTGAATTAGCTCTCACACCAATATTTGTGTCTAGAGCCTTTGCTTTGAGGGCTATCTGAAAACGGCTGTGGCGCTGAAGTTGCCTGTGAATGTGGAGTTGGTGGCATGTGAAACCCGCACGTGGAGCATTCGTTTGTGTGGGATGCTCTACCAGGTTCATTCCTAGATAATGCACTCAAAGGGCACTAAGCATAGAGTGTGAAAACTGAGTTTCCTTGAGAGCTGCTTGGAAGCCTGATGGTGTGTGAAGTTAGCGAGCCAAATGGAGTTGTTCTCCCACAAGAACCACTCGGCTGATCCTTCTTCAATATGCCCTTCACCAACATGCAGTGTTTCCTTGATTGAATTAGCTCTCACACCAATATTTGCGTCTAGAGCCTTTGCTTTGAGGGCTATCTGAAAACAGCTGTGGCGCTGAAGTTGCCTGTGAATGTGGAGTTGGTGGCATGTGAAACCCGCATGTGGAGCATTCGTTTGTGTGGGATGCTCTACCAGGTTCATTCCTAGATAATGCACTCAAAGGTCACTAAGCATAGATTGTGAAAACTGAGTTTCCTTGAGAGCTGCTTGGAAGCCTGATGTTGAGTGAAGTTAGTGAGCCAAATGGAGTTGTTCTCCCGCAGGATCCACTTTGCTGATCCTTCTTCAATATGCCCTTCACCAACATGCAGTGTTTCCTTGATTGAATTAGCTCTCACACCAATATTTGCGTCTAGAGCCTTTGCTTTGAGGGCTATCTGAAAAAGGCTGTGGCGCTGAAGTTGCCTGTGAATGTGGAGTTGGTGGCATGTGAAACCCGCACGTGGAGCATTCGTTTGTGTGGGATGCTCTACCAGGTTCATTCCTAGATAATACACTCAAAGGGCACTAAGCATAGAGTGTGAAAACTGAGTTTCCTTGAGAGCTGCTTGGAAGCCTGATGGTGTGTGAAGTTAGTGAGCCAAATGGAGTTGTTCTCCCACAAGAACCACTCGGCTGATCCTTCTTCAATATGCCCTTCACCAACATGCAGTGTTTCCTTGATTGAATTAGCTCTCACACCAATATTTGCGTCTAGAGCCTTTGCTTTGAGGGCTATCTGAAAACAGCTGTGGCGCTGAAGTTGCCTGTGAATGTGGAGTTGGTGGCATGTGAAACCCGCATGTGGAGCATTCGTTTGTGTGGGATGCTCTACCAGGTTCATTCCTAGATAATGCACTCAAAGGGCACTAAGCATAGAGTGTGAAAACTGAGTTTCCTTGAGAGCTGCTTGGAAGCCTGATGTTGAGTGAAGTTAGTGAGCCAAATGGAGTTGTTCTCCCACAAGAACCACTCGGCTGATCCTTCTTCAATATGCCCTTCACCAACATGCAGTGTTTCCTTGATTGAATTAGCTCTCACACCAATATTTGCGTCTAGAGCCTTTGCATTGAGGGCTATCTGAAAACGGCTGTGGCGCTGAAGTTGCCTGTGAATGTGGAGTTGCTGGCATGTGAAACCCGCATGTGGAGCATTCGATGTGTGGGATGCTCTACCAGGTTCATTCCTAGATAATACACTCAAAGGGCACTAAGCATAGAGTGTGAAAACTGAGTTTCCTTGAGAGCTGCTTGGAAGCCTGATGGTGTGTGAAGTTAGTGAGCCAAATGGAGTTGTTCTCCCACAAGAACCACTCGGCTGATCCTTCTTCAATATGCCCTTCACCAACATGCAGTGTTTCCTTGATTGAATTAGCTCTCACACCAATATTTGCGTCTAGAGCCTTTGCTTTGAGGGCTATCTGAAAACGGCTGTGGCGCTGAAGTTGCCTGTGAATGTGGAGTTGGTGGCATGTGAAACCCGCATGTGGAGCATTCGTTTGTGTGGGATGCTCTACCAGGTTCATTTCTAGATAATGCACTCAAAGGTCACTAAGCATAGAGTGTGAAAACTGAGTTTCCTTGAGAGCTGCTTGGAAGCCTGATGGTGTGTGAAGTTAGTGAGCCAAATGGAGTTGTTCTCCCACAAGAACCACTCGGCTGATCCTTCTTCAATATGCCCTTCACCAACATGCAGTGTTTCCTTAATTGAATTAGCTCTCACACCAATATTTGCGTCTAGAGCCTTTGCATTGAGGGCTATCTGCAAACGGCTGTGGCACTGAAGTTGCCTGTGAATGTGGAGTTGGTGGCATGTGAAACCCGCATGTGGAGCATTCGTTTGTGTGGGATGCTCTACCAAGCTTCATTTTAGTCCTAGGCACTCAAAGGGCACTAAGCATAGAGTGTGAAAACTGAGTTTCCTTGAGAGCTGCTTGGAAGCCTGATGGTGTGTGAAGTTAGTGAGCCAAATGGAGTTGTTCTCCCACAAGAACCACTCGGCTGATCCTTCTTCAATATGCCCTTCACCAACATGCAGTGTTTCCTTGATTGAATTAGCTCTCACACCAATATTTGCGTCTAGAGCCTTTGCTTTGAGGGCTATCTGAAAACAGCTGTGGCGCTGAAGTTGCCTGTGAATGTGGAGTTGGTGGCATGTGAAACCCGCATGTGGAGCATTCGTTTGTGTGGGATGCTCTACCAGGTTCATTCCTAGATAATGCACTCAAAGGTCACTAAGCATAGAGTGTGAAAACTGAGTTTCCTTGAGAGCTGCTTGGAAGCCAGATGGTGTGTGAAGTTAGTGAGCCAAATGGAGTTGTTCTCCCACAAGAACCACTCGGCTGATCCTTCTTCAATATGCCCTTCACCAACATGCAGTGTTTCCTTGATTGAATTAGCTCTCACACCAATATTTGCGTCTAGAGCCTTTGCATTGAGAGCTATCTGAAAACGGCTGTGGCGCTGAAGTTGCCTGTGAATGTGGAGTTGGTGGCATGTGAAACCCGCATGTGGAGCATTCGTTTGTGTGGGATGCTCACCAAGCTTCATTTCAGTCCTAGGCACTCAAAGGGCACTAAGCATAGAGTGTGAAAACTGAGTTTCCTTGAGATCTGCTTGGAAGCCTGATGGTGTGTGAAGTTAGTGAGCCAAATGGAGTTGTTCTCCCACAAGAACCACTCGGCTGATCCTTCTTCAATATGCCCTTCACCAACATGCAGTGTTTCCTTGATTGAATTAGCTCTCACACCAATATTTGCGTCTAGAGCCTTTGCATTGAGGGCTATCTTAAAACGGCTGTGGCACTGAAGTTGCCTGAGAATGTGGAGTTGGTGGCATGTGAAACCCGCATGTGGAGCATTCGTTTGTGTGGGATGCTCTACCAGGTTCATTCCTAGATAATGCACTCAAAGGGCACTAAGCATAGAGTGTGAAAACTGAGTTTCCTTGAGAGCTGCTTGGAAGCCTGATGGTGTGTGAAGTTAGTGAGCCAAATGGAGTTGTTCTCCCACAAGAACCACTAGACTGATCCTTCTTCAATATGCCCTTCACCAACATGCAGTGTTTCCTTGATTGAATTAGCTCTCACACCAATATTTGCGTCTAGAGCCTTTGCATTGAGGGCTATCTGAAAACGGCTGTGGCGCTGAAGTTGCCTGTGAATGTGGAGTTGGTGGCATGTGAAAACTGCATGTGGAGCATACGTTTGTGTGTGATGCTCACCAAGTTTCATTTCAGTCCTAGGCACTCAAAGGGCACTAAGCATAGAGTGTGAAAACTGAGTTTCCTTGAGAGCTGCTTGGAAGCCTTATGGTGTGTGAATTTAGTGAGCCAAATGGAGTTGTTCTCCCACAGGATCCACTTTGCTGATCCTTCTTCAATATGCCCTTCACCAACATGCAGTGTTTCCTTGATTGAATTAGCTCTCACACCAATATTTGCGTCTAGAGCCTTTGCATTGAGGGCTATCTGAAAACGGCTGTGGCACTGAAGTTGCCTGAGAATGTGGAGTTGGTGGCATGTGAAACCCGCATGTGGAGCATTCGTTTGTGTGGGATGCTCTACCAGGTTCATTCCTAGATAATGCACTCAAAGGGCACTAAGCATAGAGTGTGAAAACTGAGTTTCCTTGAGAGCTGCTTGGAAGCCTGATGGTGTGTGAAGTTAGTGAGCCAAATGGAGTTGTTCTCCCACAAGAACCACTCGGCTGATCCTTCTTCAATATGCCCTTCACCAACATGCAGTGTTTCCTTGATTGAATTAGCTCTCACACCAATATTTGCGTCTAGAGCCTTTGCATTGAGGGCTATCTGAAAACGGCTGTGGCGCTGAAGTTGCCTGTGCATGTGGAGTTGGTGGCATGTGAAACCCGCATGTGGAGCATTCGTTTGTGTGGGATGCTCTACCAGGTTCATTTCAGTCCTAGGCACACAAAGGGCACTAAGCATAGAGTGTGAAAACTGAGTTTCCTTGAGAGCTGCTTGGAAGCCTGATGGTGTGTGAAGTTAGTGAGCCAAATGGAGTTGTTCTCCCACAAGAACCACTCGGCTGATCCTTCTTCAATATGCCCTTCACCAACATGCAGTGTTTCCTTGATTGAATTAGCTCTCACACCAATATTTGCGTCTAGAGCCTTTGCATTGAGGGCTATCTGAAAACGGCTGTGGCGCTGAAGTTGCCTGTGCATGTGGAGTTGGTGGCATGTGAAACCCGCATGTGGAGCATTCGTTTGTGTGGGATGCTGACCAAGCTTCATTTCAGTCCTAGGCACACAAAGAGCACTAAGCATAGAGTGTGAAAACTGAGTTTCCTTGAGAGCTGCTTGGAAGCCTGATGGTGTGTGAAGTTAGTGAGCCAAATGGAGTTGTTCTCGCACAAGAACCACTTGGCTGATCCTTCTTCAATATGCCCTTCACCAACATGCAGTGTTTCCTTGATTGAATTAGCTCTCACACCAATATTTGCATCTAGAGCCTTTGCATTGAGGGCTATCTGAAAACGGCTGTGGCGCTGAAGTTGCCTGTGAATGTGGAGTTGGTGGCATGTGAAACCCGCATGTGGAGCATTCGTTTGTGTGGGATGCTCTACCAGGTTCATTCCTAGATAATGCACTCAAAGGGCACTAAGCATAGAGTGTGAAAACTGAGTTTCCTTGAGAGCTGCTTGGAAGCCTGATGGTGTGTGAAGTTAGTGAGCCAAATGGAGTTGTTCTCCCACAAGAACCACTCGGCTGATCCTTCTTCAATATGCCCTTCACCAACATGCAGTGTTTCCTTGATTGAATTAGCTCTCACACCAATATTTGCGTCTAGAGCCTTTGCATTGAGGGCTATCTGAAAACGGCTGTGGCGCTGAAGTTGCCTGTGAATGTGGAGTTGGTGGCATGTGAAACCCGCATGTGGAGCATTCGTTTGTGTGGGATGCTCACCAAGCTTCATTTCAGTCCTAGGCCCTCAAAGGGCACTAAGCATAGAGTGTGAAAACTGAGTTTCCTTGAGATCTGCTTGGAAGCCTGATGGTGTGTGAAGTTAGTGAGCCAAATGGAGTTGTTCTCCCACAAGAACCACTCGGCTGATCCTTCTTCAATATGCCCTTCACCAACATACAGTGTTTCCTTGATTGAATTAGCTCTCACACCAATATTTGCGTCTAGAGCCTTTGCATTGAGGGCTATCTGAAAACGGCTGTGGCGCTGAAGTTGCCTGTGAATGTGGAGTTGGTGGCATGTGAAACCCGCATGTGGAGCATTCGTTTGTGTGGGATGCTCTACCAGGTTCATTCCTAGATAATGCACTCAAAGGGCACTAAGCATAGAGTGTGAAAACTGAGTTTCCTTGAGAGCTGCTTGGAAGCCTGATGGTGTGTGAAGTTAGTGAGCCAAATGGAGTTGTTCTCCCACAAGAACCACTAGACTGATCCTTCTTCAATATGCCCTTCACCAACATGCAGTGTTTCCTTGATTGAATTAGCTCTCACACCAATATTTGCGTCTAGAGCCTTTGCATTGAGGGCTATCTGAAAACGGCTGTGGCGCTGAAGTTGCCTGTGAATGTGGAGTTGGTGGCATGTGAAAACTGCATGTGGAGCATACGTTTGTGTGCGATGCTCACCAAGTTTCATTTCAGTCCTAGGTACTCAAAGGGCACTAAGCATAGAGTGTGAAAACTGAGTTTCCTTGAGAGCTGCTTGGAAGCCTGATGGTGTGTGAAGTTAGTGAGCCAAATGGAGTTGTTCTCCCACAGGATCCACTTTGCTGATCCTTCTTCAATATGCCCTTCACCAACATGCAGTGTTTCCTTGATTGAATTAGCTCTCACACCAATATTTGCGTCTAGAGCCTTTGCATTGAGGGCTATCTGAAAACGGCTGTGGCACTGAAGTTGCCTGAGAATGTGGAGTTGGTGGCATGTGAAACCCGCATGTGGAGCATTCGTTTGTGTGGGATGCTCTACCAGGTTCATTTCAGTCCTAGGCATGCAAAGGGCACTAAGCATAGAGTGTGAAAACTGAGTTTCCTTGAGAGCTGCTTGGAAGCCTGATGGTGTGTGAAGTTAGTGAGCCAAATGGAGTTGTTCTCCCACAAGAACCACTCGGCTGATCCTTCTTCAATATGCCCTTCACCAACATGCAGTGTTTCCTTGATTGAATTAGCTCTCACACCAATATTTGCGTCTAGAGCCTTTGCATTGAGGGCTATCTGAAAACGGCTGTGGCGCTGAAGTTGCCTGTGAATGTGGAGTTGGTGGCATGTGAAACCCGCATGTGGAGCATTCGTTTGTGTGGGATGCTCTACCAGGTTCATTTCAGTCCTAGGCACACAAAGGGCACTAAGCATAGAGTGTGAAAACTGAGTTTCCTTGAGAGCTGCTTGGAAGCCTGATGGTGTGTGAAGTTAGTGAGCCAAATGGAGTTGTTCTCCCACAAGAACCACTCGGCTGATCCTTCTTCAATATGCCCTTCACCAACATGCACTTTTTCCTTGATTGAATTAGCTCTCACACCAATATTTGCGTCTAGAGCCTTTGCATTGAGGGCTATCTGAAAACGGCTGTGGCGCTGAAGTTGCCTGTGCATGTGGAGTTGGTGGCATGTGAAACCCGCATGTGGAGCATTCGTTTGTGTGGGATACTGACCAAGCTTCATTTCAGTCCTAGGCACACAAAGAGCACTAAGCATAGAGTGTGAAAACTGAGTTTCCTTGAGAGCTGCTTGGAAGCCTGATGGTGTGTGAAGTTAGTGAGCCAAATGGAGTTGTTCTCCCACAAGAACCACTCGGCTGATCCTTCTTCAATATGCCCTTCACCAACATGCACTGTTTCCTTGATTGAATTAGCTCTCACACCAATATTTGCATCTAGAGCCTTTGCATTGAGGGCTATCTGAAAACGGCTGTGGCGCTGAAGTTGCCTGTGAATGTGGAGTTGGTGGCATGTGAAACCCGCATGTGGAGCATTCGTTTGTGTGGGATGCTCTACCAGGTTCATTCCTAGATAATGCACTCAAAGGGCACTAAGCATAGAGTGTGAAAACTGAGTTTCCTTGAGAGCTGCTTGGAAGCCTGATGGTGTGTGAAGTTAGTGAGCCAAATGGAGTTGTTCTCCCACAAGAACCACTCGGCTGATCCTTCTTCAATATGCCCTTCACCAACATGCAGTGTTTCCTTGATTGAATTAGCTCTCACACCAATATTTGCGTCTAGAGCCTTTGCATTGAGGGCTATCTGAAAACGGCTGTGGCGCTGAAGTTGCCTGTGAATGTGGAGTTGGTGGCATGTGAAACCCGCATGTGGAGCATTCGTTTGTGTGGGATGCTCTACCAGGTTCATTTCAGTCCTAGGCACACAAAGAGCACTAAGCATAGAGTGTGAAAACTGAGTTTCCTTGAGAGCTGCTTGGAAGCCTGATGGTGTGTGAAGTTAGTGAGCCAAATGGAGTTGTTCTCCCACAAGAACCACTCGGCTGATCCTTCTTCAATATGCCCTTCACCAACATGCAGTGTTTCCTTGATTGAATTAGCTCTCACACCAATATTTGCGTCTAGAGCCTTTGCATTGAGGGCTATCTGAAAACGGCTGTGGCGCTGAAGTTGCCTGTGAATGTGGAGTTGGTGGCATGTGAAACCCGCATGTGGAGCATTCGTTTGTGTGGGATGCTCTACCAGGTTCATTTCAGTCCTAGGCATACAAAGAGCACTAAGCAAAGAGTGTGAAAACTGAGTTTCCTTGAGAGCTGCTTGGAAGCCTGATGGTGTGTGAAGTTAGTGAGCCAAATGGAGTTGTTCTCCCACAAGAACCACTCGGCTGATCCTTCTTCAATATGCCCTTCACCAACAGGCACTGTTTCCTTGATTGAATTAGCTCTCACACCAATATTTGCGTCTAGAGCCTTTGCATTGAGGGCTATCTGAAAACGGCTGTGGCGCTGAAGTTGCCTGTGAATGTGGAGTTGGTGGCATGTGAAACCCGCATGTGGAGCATTCGTTTGTGTGGGATGCTCGACCAAGCTTCATTTCAGTCCTAGCCAAAGAAAGGGCACTAAGCATAGAGTGTGAAAACTGAGTTTCCTTGAGAGCTGCTTGGAAGCCTGATGATGTGTGAAGTTAGTGAGCCAAATGGAGTTGTTCTCCCAGAAGAACCACTCGGCTGATCCTTCTTCAATATGCCCTTCACCAACATGCAGTGTTTCCTTGATTGAATTAGCTCTCACACCAATATTTGCGTCTAGAGCCTTTGCATTGAGGGCTATCTGAAAACGGCTGTGGCGCTGAAGTTGCCTGTGCATGTGTAGTTGGTGGCATGTGAAACCCGCATGTGGAGCATTCGTTTGTGTGGGATGCTGACCAAGCTTCATTTCAGTCCTAGGCACACAAAGAGCACTAAGCATAGAGTGTGAAAACTGAGTTTTCCTGAGAGCTGCTTGGAAGCCTGATGGTGTGTGAAGTTAGTGAGCAAAATGGAGTTGTTCTCCCACAAGAACCACTCGGCTGATCCTTCTTCAATATGCCCTACACCAACATGCAGTGTTTCCTTGATTGAATTAGCTCTCACACCAATATTTGCGTCTAGAGCCTTTGCATTGAGGGCTATCTGAAAACGGCTGTGGCGCTGAAGTTGCCTGTGAATGTGGAGTTGGTGGCATGTGAAACCCGCATGTGGAGCATTCGTTTGTGTGGGATTCTCTACCAGGTTCATTCCTAGATAATGCACTCAAAGGGCACTAAGCATAGAGTGTGAAAACTGAGTTTCCTTGAGAGCTGCTTGGAAGCCTGATGGTGTGTGAAGTTAGTGAGCAAAATGGAGTTGTTCTCCCACAAGAACCACTCGGCTGATCCTTCTTCAATATGCCCTTCACCAACATGCAGTGTTTCCTTGATTGAATTAGCTCTCACACCAATATTTGCGTCTAGAGCCTTTGCATTGAGGGCTATCTGAAAACGGCTGTGGCGCTGAAGTTGCCTGTGAATGTGGAGTTGGTGGCATGTGAAACCCGCATGTGGAGCATTCGTTTGTGTGGGATTCTCTACCAGGTTCATTTCAGTCCTAGGCACACAAAGAGCACTAAGCATAGAGTGTGAAAACTGAGTTTCCTTGAGAGCTGCTTGGAAGCCTGATGGTGTGTGAAGTTAGTGAGCCAAATGGAGTTGTTCTCCCACAAGAACCACTCGGCTGATCCTTCTTCAATATGCCCTTCACCAACATGCAGTGTTTCCTTGATTGAATTAGCTCTCACACCAATATTTGCGTCTAGAGCCTTTGCATTGAGGGCTATCTGAAAACGGCTGTGGCGCTGAAGTTGCCTGTGAATGTGGAGTTGGTGGCATGTGTAAACCCGCATGTGGAGCATTCGTTTGGGTGGGATCCTCGCCAAGTTTCATTTCAGTCCTAGGCACACAAAGGGCACTAAGCATAGGGTGTGAAAACTGAGTTTCCTTGAGAGCTGCTTGGAAGCCTGATGGTGTGTGAAGTTAGTGCGCCAAATGGAGTTGTTCTCCCACAAGAACCACTCGGCTGATCCTTCTTCAATATGCCCTTCACCAACATGCAGTGTTTCCTTGATTGAATTAGCTCTCACACAAATATTTGCGTCTAGAGCCTTTGCATTGAGGGCTATCTGAAAACGGCTGTGGCGCTGAAGTTGCCTGTGCATGTGGAGTTGGTGGCATGTGAAACCCGCATGTGGAGCATTCGTTTGTGTGGGATACTGACCAAGCTTCATTTCAGTCCTAGGCACACAAAGAGCACTAAGCATAGAGTGTGAAAACTGAGTTTCCTTGAGAGCTGCTTGGAAGCCTGATGGTGTGTGAAGTTAGTGAGCCAAATGGAGTTGTTCTCCCACAAGAACCACTCGGCTGATCCTTCTTCAATATGACCTTCACCAACATGCAGTGTTTCCTTGATTGAATTAGCTCTCACACCAATATTTGCGTCTAGAGCCTTTGCATTGAGGGCTATCTGAAAACGGCTGTGGCGCTGAAGTTGCCTGTGAATGTGGAGTTGGTGGCATGTGAAACCCGCATGTGGAGCATTCGTTTGTGTGGGATGCTCTACCAGGTTCATTTCAGTCCTAGGCATACAAAGAGCACTAAGCAAAGAGTGTGAAAACTGAGTTTCCTTGAGAGCTGCTTGGAAGCCTGATGGTGTGTGAAGTTAGTGAGCCAAATGGAGTTGTTCTCCCACAAGAACCACTCGGCTGATCCTTCTTCAATATGCCCTTCACCAACATGCACTGTTTCCTTGATTGAATTAGCTCTCACACCAATATTTGCGTCTAGAGCCTTTGCATTGAGGGCTATCTGAAAACGGCTGTGGCGCTGAAGTTGCCTGTGCATGTGGAGTTGGTGGCATGTGAAAACCGCATGTGGAGCATTCGTTTGTGTGGGATGCTGACCAAGCTTCATTTCAGTCCTAGGCACACAAAGAGCACTAAGCATAGATTGTGAAAACTGAGTTTTCTTGAGAGCTGCTTGGAAGCCTGATGGTGTGTGATGTTAGTGAGCCAAATGGAGTTGTTCTCCCACAAGAACCACTCGGCTGATCCTTCTTCAATATGCCCTTCACCAACATGCAGTGTTTCCTTGATTGAATTAGCTCTCACACCAATATTTGCGTCTAGAGCCTTTGCATTGAGGGCTATCTGAAAACGGCTGTGGCGCTGAAGTTGCCTGTGAATGTGGAGTTGGTGGCATGTGAAACCCGCATGTGGAGCATTCGTTTGTGTGGGATGCTCTACCAGGTTCATTTCAGTCCTAGGCACACAAAGAGCACTAAGCATAGAGTGTGAAAACTGAGTTTCCTTGAGAGCTGCTTGGAAGCCTGATGGTGTGTGAAGTTAGTGAGCCAAATGGAGTTGTTCTCGCACAAGAACCACTCGGCTGATCCTTCTTCAATATGCCCTTCACCAACATGCAGTGTTTCCTTGATTGAATTAGCTCTCACACCAATATTTGCGTCTAGAGCCTTTGCATTGAGGGCTATCTGAAAACTGCTGTGGCGCTGAAGTTGCCTGTGAATGTGGAGTTGGTGGCATGTGAAACCCACATGTGGAGCATTCGTTTGTGTGGGATCCTCGCCAAGTTTCATTTCAGTCCTAGGCACACAAAGGGCACTAAGCATAGGGTGTGAAAACTGAGTTTCCTTGAGAGCTGCTTGGAAGCCTGATGGTGTGTGAAGTTAGTGAGCCAAATGGAGTTGTTCTCCCACAAGAACCACTCGGCTGATCCTTCTTCAATATGCCCTTCACCAACATGCAGTGTTTCCTTGATTGAATTAGCTCTCATACCAATATTTGGGTCTAGAACCTTTGCATTGAGGGCTATCTGAAAACGGCTGTGGCGTTGAAGTTGCCTGTGAATGTGGAGTTGGTGGCATGTGAAACCCGCATGTGGAGCATTCATTTGTGTGGGATGCTCTACCAGGTTCATTCCTAGATAATGCACTCAAAGGGCACTAAGCATAGAGTGTGAAAACTGAGTTTCCTTGAGAGATGCTTGGAAGCCTGATGGTGTGTGAAGTTAGTGAGCCAAATGGAGTTGTTCTCCCACAAGAACCACTCGGCTGATCCTTCTTCAATATGCCCTTCACCAACATGCAGTGTTTCCTTGATTGAATTAGCTCTCACACCAATATTTGCGTCTAGAGCCTTTGCATTGAGGGCTATCTGAAAAAGGCAGTGGCGCTGAAGTTGCCTGTGAATGTGGAGTTGGTGGCATGTGAAACCCGCATGTGGAGCATTCGTTTGTGTGGGATGCTCTACCAGGTTCATTCCTAGATAATGCATTCAAAGGGCACTAAGCATATTGTGTGAAAACTGAGTTTCCTTGAGAGCTGCTTGGAAGCCTGATGGTATGTGAAGTTAGTGAGCCAAATGGAGTTGTTCTCCCACAAGAACCACTCGACTGATCCTTCTTCAATATGCCCTTCACCAACATGCAGTGTTTCCTTGATTGAATTAGCTCTCACACCAATATTTGCGTCTAGAGCCTTTGCATTGAGGGCTATCTGAAAACGGCTGTGGCGCTGAAGTTGCCTGTGAATGTGGAGTTGGTGGCATGTGAAACCCGCATGTGGAGCATTCGTTTGTGTGGGATGCTCTACCAGGTTCATTTCAGTCCTAGGCATACAAAGAGCACTAAGCATAGAGTGTGAAAACTGAATTTCCTTGAGAGCTGCTTGGAAGCCTGATGGTGTGTGAAGTTAGTGAGCCAAATGGAGTTGTTCTCCCACAAGAACCACTCGGCTGATCCTTCTTCAATATGCCCTTCACCAACATGCAGTGTTTCCTTGATTGAATTAGCTCTCACACCAATATTTGCTTCTAGAGCCTTTGCATTGAGGGCTATCTGAAAACAGCTGTGGCGCTGAAGTTGCCTGTGAATGTGGAGTTGGTGGCATGTGAAACCCGCATGTGGAGCATTCGTTTGTGTGGGATGCTCTACCAAGTTCATTTCAGTCCTAGCCAAAGAAAGGGCACTAAGCATAGAGTGTGAAAACTGAGTTTCCTTGAGAGCTGCTTGGAAGCCTGATGGTGTGTGAAGTTAGTGAGCCAAATGGAGTTGTTCTCCCAGAAGAACCACTCGGCTGATCCTTCTTCAATATGCCCTTCACCAACATGCAGTGTTTCCTTGATTGAATTAGCTCTCACACCAATATTTGCGTCTAGAGCCTTTGCATTGAGGGCTATCTGAAAACGGCTGTGGCGCTGAAGTTGCCTGTGCATGTGGAGTTGGTGGCATGTGAAACCCGCATGTGGAGCATTCGTTTGTGTGGGATGCTGACCAAGCTTCATTTCAGTCCTAGGCACAAAAAGAGCACTAAGCATAGAGTGTGAAAACTGAGTTTTCCTGAGAGCTGCTTGGAAGCCTGATGGTGTGTGAAGTTAGTGAGCAAAATGGAGTTGTTCTCCCACAAGAACCACTCGGCTGATCCTTCTTCAATATGCCCTTCAACAAAATGCAGTGTTTCCTTGATTGAATTAGCTCTCACACCAATATTTGCGTCCAGAGCCTTTGCATTGAGGGCTATCTGAAAACGGCTGTGGCGCTGAAGTTGCCTGTGAATGTGGAGTTGGTGGCATGTGAAACCCGCATGTGGAGCATTCGTTTGTGTGGGATTCTCTACCAGGTTCATTCCTAGATAATGCACTCAAAGGGCACTAAGCATAGAGTGTGAAAACTGAGTTTCCTTGAGAGCTGCTTGGAAGCCTGATGGTGTGTGAAGTTAGTGAGCCAAATGGAGTTGTTCTCCCACAAGAACCACTCAGCTGATCCTTCTTCAATATGCCCTTCACCAACATGCAGTGTTTCCTTGATTGAATTAGCTCTCACACCAATATTTGCGTCTAGAGCCTTTGCATTGAGGGCTATCTGAAAAAGGCTGTGGCGCTGAAGTTGCCTGTGAATGTGGAGTTGGTGGCATGTGAAACCCGCATGTGGAGCATTCGTTTGTGTGGGATGCTCTACCAGGTTCATTTCAGTCCTAGGCACAAAAAGAGCACTAAGCATAGAGTGTGAAAACTGAGTTTCCTTGAGAGCTGCTTGGAAGCCTGATGGTGTGTGAAGTTAGTGAGCCAAATGGAGTTGTTCTCGCACAAGAACCACTCGGCTGATCCTTCTTCAAATGCCCTTCACCAACATGCAGTGTTTCCTTGATTGAATTAGCTCTCACACCAATATTTGCGTCTAGAGCCTTTGCATTGAGGGCTATCTGAAAACTGCTGTGGCGCTGAAGTTGCCTGTGAATGTGGAGTTGGTGGCATGTGAAACCCGCATGTGGAGCATTCGTTTGGGTGGGATGCTCTACCAGGTTCATTCCTAGATAATGCACTCAAAGGGCACTAAGCATAGAGTGTGAAAACTGAGTTTCCTTGAGAGCTGCTTGGAAGCCTGATGGTGTGTGAAGTTAGTGAGCCAAATGGAGTTGTTCTCCCACAGGATCCACTTTGCTGATCCTTCTTCAATATGCCCTTCACCAACATGCAGTGTTTCCTTGATTGAATTAGCTCTCACACCAATATTTGCGTCCAGAGCCTTTGCATTGAGGGCTATCTGAAAACGGCTGTGGCGCTGAAGTTGCCTGTGAATGTGGAGTTGGTGGCATGTGAAACCCGCATGTGGAGCATTCGTTTGTGTGGGATGCTCTACCAGGTTCATTTCAGTCCTAGGCATACAAAGAGCACTAAGCATAGAGTGTGAAAACTGAGTTTCCTTGAGAGCTGCTTGGAAGCCTGATGGTGTGTGAAGTTAGTGAGCCAAATGGAGTTGTTCTCCCACAAGAACCACTCGGCTGATCCTTCTTCAATATGCCCTTCACCAACATGCAGTGTTTCCTTGATTGAATTAGCTCTCACACCAATATTTGCTTCTAGAGCCTTTGCATTGAGGGCTATCTGAAAACAGCTGTGGCGCTGAAGTTGCCTGTGAATGTGGAGTTGGTGGCATGTGAAACCCGCATGTGGAGCATTCGTTTGTGTGGGATGCTCTACCAAGTTCATTTCAGTCCTAGCCAAAGAAAGGGCACTAAGCATAGAGTGTGAAAACTGAGTTTCCTTGAGAGCTGCTTGGAAGCCTGATGGTGTGTGAAGTTAGTGAGCCAAATGGATTTGTTCTCCCACAAGAACCACTCGGCTGATCCTTCTTCAATATGCCCTTCACCAACATGCAGTGTTTCCTTGATTGAATTAGCTCTCACACCAATATTTGCGTCTAGAGCCTTTGCATTGAGGGCTATCTGAAAACGGCTGTGGCGCTGAAGTTGCCTGTGCATGTGGAGTTGGTGGCATGTGAAACCCGCATGTGGAGCATTCGTTTGTGTGGGATGCTGACCAAGATTCATTTCAGTCCTAGGCACACAAAGAGCACTAAGCATAGAGTGTGAAAACTGAGTTTTCCTGAGAGCTGCTTGGAAGCCTGATGGTGTGTGAAATTAGTGAGCAAAATGGAGTTGTTCTCCCACAAGAACCACTCGGCTGATCCTTCTTCAATATGCCCTTCAACAACATGCAGTGTTTCCTTGATTGAATTAGCTCTCACACCAATATTTGCGTCCAGAGCCTTTGCATTGAGGGCTATCTGAAAACGGCTGTGGCGCTGAAGTTGCCTGTGAATGTGGAGTTGGTGGCATGTGAAACCCGCATGTGGAGCATTCGTTTGTGTGGGATGCTCTACCAGGTTCATTCCTAGATAATGCACTCAAAGGGCACTAAGCATAGAGTGTGAAAACTGAGTTTCCTTGAGAGCTGCTTGGAAGCCTGATGGTGTGTGAAGTTAGTGAGCCAAATGGAGTTGTTCTCCCACAAGAACCACTCAGCTGATCCTTCTTCAATATGCCCTTCACCAACATGCAGTGTTTCCTTGATTGAATTAGCTCTCACACCAATATTTGGGTCTAGAGCCTTTGCATTGAGGGCTATCTGAAAAAGGCTGTGGCGCTGAAGTTGCCTGTGAATGTGGAGTTGGTGGCATGTGAAACCCGCATGTGGAGCATTCGTTTGTGTGGGATGCTCTACCAGGTTCATTTCAGTCCTAGGCACACAAAGAGCACTAAGCATAGAGTGTGAAAACTGAGTTTCCTTGAGAGCTGCTTGGAAGCCTGATGGTGTGTGAAGTTAGTGAGCCAAATGGAGTTGTTCTCGCACAAGAACCACTCGGCTGATCCTTCTTCAATATGCCCTTCACCAACATGCAGTGTTTCCTTGATTGAATTAGCTCTCACACCAATATTTGCTTCTAGAGCCTTTGCATTGAGGGCTATCTGAAAACAGCTGTGGCGCTGAAGTTGCCTGTGAATGTGGAGTTGGTGGCATGTGAAACCCGCATGTGGAGCATTCGTTTGTGTGGGATGCTCTACCAAGTTCATTTCAGTCCTAGCCAAAGAAAGGGCACTAAGCATAGAGTGTGAAAACTGAGTTTCCTTGAGAGCTGCTTGGAAGCCTGATGGTGTGTGAAGTTAGTGAGCCAAATGGAGTTGTTCTCCCACAAGAACCACTCGGCTGATCCTTCTTCAATATGCCCTTCACCAACATGCAGTGTTTCCTTGATTGAATTAGCTCTCACACCAATATTTGCGTCTAGAGCCTTTGCATTGAGGGCTATCTGAAAACTGCTGTGGCGCTGAAGTTGCCTGTGAATGTGGAGTTGGTGGCATGTGAAACCCACATGTGGAGCATTCGTTTGTGTGGGATCCTCGCCAAGTTTCATTTCAGTCCTAGGCACACAAAGGGCACTAAGCATAGGGTGTGAAAACTGAGTTTCCTTGAGAGCTGCTTGGAAGCCTGATGGTGTGTGAAGTTAGTGAGCCAAATGGAGTTGTTCTCCCACAAGAACCACTCGGCTGATCCTTCTTCAATATGCCCTTCACCAACATGCAGTGTTTCCTTGATTGAATTAGCTCTCATACCAATATTTGGGTCTAGAACCTTTGCATTGAGGGCTATCTGAAAACGGCTGTGGCGTTGAAGTTGCCTGTGAATGTGGAGTTGGTGGCATGTGAAACCCGCATGTGGAGCATTCATTTGTGTGGGATGCTCTACCAGGTTCATTCCTAGATAATGCACTCAAAGGGCACTAAGCATATTGTGTGAAAACTGAGTTTCCTTGAGAGCTGCTTGGAAGCCTGATGGTATGTGAAGTTAGTGAGCCAAATGGAGTTGTTCTCCCACAAGAACCACTCGACTGATCCTTCTTCAATATGCCCTTCACCAACATGCAGTGTTTCCTTGATTGAATTAGCTCTCACACCAATATTTGCGTCTAGAGCCTTTGCATTGAGGGCTATCTGAAAACGGCTGTGGCGCTGAAGTTGCCTGTGAATGTGGAGTTGGTGGCATGTGAAACCCGCATGTGGAGCATTCGTTTGTGTGGGATGCTCTACCAGGTTCATTTCAGTCCTAGGCATACAAAGAGCACTAAGCATAGAGTGTGAAAACTGAGTTTCCTTGAGAGCTGCTTGGAAGCCTGATGGTGTGTGAAGTTAGTGAGCCAAATGGAGTTGTTCTCCCACAAGAACCACTCGGCTGATCCTTCTTCAATATGCCCTTCACCAACATGCAGTGTTTCCTTGATTGAATTAGCTCTCACACCAATATTTGCTTCTAGAGCCTTTGCATTGAGGGCTATCTGAAAACAGCTGTGGCGCTGAAGTTGCCTGTGAATGTGGAGTTGGTGGCATGTGAAACCCGCATGTGGAGCATTCGTTTGTGTGGGATGCTCTACCAAGTTCATTTCAGTTCTAGCCAAAGAAAGGGCACTAAGCATAGAGTGTGAAAACTGAGTTTCCTTGAGAGCTGCTTGGAAGCCTGATGGTGTGTGAAGTTAGTGAGCCAAATGGAGTTGTTCTCCCACAAGAACCACTCGGCTGATCCTTCTTCAATATGCCCTTCACCAACATGCAGTGTTTCCTTGATTGAATTAGCTCTCACACCAATATTTGCGTCTAGAGCCTTTGCATTGAGGGCTATCTGAAAACGGCTGTGGCGCTGAAGTTGCCTGTGCATGTGGAGTTGGTGGCATGTGAAACCCGCATGTGGAGCATTCGTTTGTGTGGGATGCTGACCAAGCTTCATTTCAGTCCTAGGCACACAAAGAGCACTAAGCATAGAGTGTGAAAACTGAGTTTTCCTGAGAGCTGCTTGGAAGCCTGATGGTGTGTGAAGTTAGTGAGCAAAATGGAGTTGTTCTCCCACAAGAACCACTTGGCTGATCCTTCTTCAATATGCCCTTCAACAAAATGCAGTGTTTCCTTGATTGAATTAGCTCTCACACCAATATTTGCGTCCAGAGCCTTTGCATTGAGGGCTATCTGAAAACGGCTGTGGCGCTGAAGTTGCCTGTGAATGTGGAGTTGGTGGCATGTGAAACCCGCATGTGGAGCATTCGTTTGTGTGGGATTCTCTACCAGGTTCATTCCTAGATAATGCACTCAAAGGGCACTAAGCATAGAGTGTGAAAACTGAGTTTCCTTGAGAGCTGCTTGGAAGCCTGATGGTGTGTGAAGTTAGTGAGCCAAATGGAGTTGTTCTCCCACAAGAACCACTCAGCTGATCCTTCTTCAATATGCCCTTCACCAACATGCAGTGTTTCCTTGATTGAATTAGCTCTCACACCAATATTTGCGTCTAGAGCCTTTGCATTGAGGGCTATCTGAAAAAGGCTGTGGCGCTGAAGTTGCCTGTGAATGTGGAGTTGGTGGCATGTGAAACCCGCATGTGGAGCATTCGTTTGTGTGGGATGCTCTACCAGGTTCATTTCAGTCCTAGGCACACAAAGAGCACTAAGCATAGAGTGTGAAAACTGAGTTTCCTTGAGAGCTGCTTGGAAGCCTGATGGTGTGTGAAGTTAGTGAGCCAAATGGAGTTGTTCTCGCACAAGAACCACTCGGCTGATCCTTCTTCAAATGCCCTTCACCAACATGCAGTGTTTCCTTGATTGAATTAGCTCTCACACCAATATTTGCGTCTAGAGCCTTTGCATTGAGGGCTATCTGAAAACTGCTGTGGCGCTGAAGTTGCCTGTGAATGTGGAGTTGGTGGCATGTGAAACCCGCATGTGGAGCATTCGTTTGGGTGGGATGCTCTACCAGGTTCATTCCTAGATAATGCACTCAAAGGGCACTAAGCATAGAGTGTGAAAACTGAGTTTCCTTGAGAGCTGCTTGGAAGCCTGATGGTGTGTGAAGTTAGTGAGCCAAATGGAGTTGTTCTCCCACAGGATCCACTTTGCTGATCCTTCTTCAATATGCCCTTCACCAACATGCAGTGTTTCCTTGATTGAATTAGCTCTCACACCAATATTTGCGTCTAGAGCCTTTGCATTGAGGGCTATCTGAAAACGGCTGTGGCGCTGAAGTTGCCTGTGAATGTGGAGTTGGTGGCATGTGAAACCCGCATGTGGAGCATTCGTTTGTGTGGGATGCTCTACCAGGTTCATTTCAGTCCTAGGCATACAAAGAGCACTAAGCATAGAGTGTGAAAACTGAGTTTCCTTGAGAGCTGCTTGGAAGCCTGATGGTGTGTGAAGTTAGTGAGCCAAATGGAGTTGTTCTCCCACAAGAACCACTCGGCTGATCCTTCTTCAATATGCCCTTCACCAACATGCAGTGTTTCCTTGATTGAATTAGCTCTCACACCAATATTTGCTTCTAGAGCCTTTGCATTGAGGGCTATCTGAAAACAGCTGTGGCGCTGAAGTTGCCTGTGAATGTGGAGTTGGTGGCATGTGAAACCCGCATGTGGAGCATTCGTTTGTGTGGGATGCTCTACCAAGTTCATTTCAGTCCTAGCCATACAAAGGGCACTAAGCATAGAGTGTGAAAACTGAGTTTCCTTGAGAGCTGCTTGGAAGCCTGATGGTGTGTGAAGTTAGTGAGCCAAATGGAGTTGTTCTCCCACAAGAACCACTCGGCTGATCCTTCTTCAATATGCCCTTCACCAACATGCAGTGTTTCCTTGATTGAATTAGCTCTCACACCAATATTTGCGTCTAGAGCCTTTGCATTGAGGGCTATCTGAAAACGGCTGTGGCGCTGAAGTTGCCTGTGCATGTGGAGTTGGTGGCATGTGAAACCCGCATGTGGAGCATTCGTTTGTGTGGGATGCTGACCAAGCTTCATTTCAGTCCTAGGCACACAAAGAGCACTAAGCATAGAGTGTGAAAACTGAGTTTTCCTGAGAGCTGCTTGGAAGCCTGATGGTGTGTGAAGTTAGTGAGCAAAATGGAGTTGTTCTCCCACAAGAACCACTCGGCTGATCCTTCTTCAATATGCCCTTCAACAACATGCAGTGTTTCCTTGATTGAATTAGCTCTCACACCAATATTTGCGTCCAGAGCCTTTGCATTGAGGGCTATCTGAAAACGGCTGTGGCGCTGAAGTTGCCTGTGAATGTGGAGTTGGTGGCATGTGAAACCCGCATGTGGAGCATTCGTTTGTGTGGGATTCTCTACCAGGTTCATTCCTAAATAATGCACTCAAAGGGCACTAAGCATAGAGTGTGAAAACTGAGTTTCCTTGAGAGCTGCTTGGAAGCCTGATGGTGTGTGAAGTTAGTGAGCCAAATGGAGTTGTTCTCCCACAAGAACCACTCAGCTGATCCTTCTTCAATATGCCCTTCACCAACATGCAGTGTTTCCTTGATTGAATTAGCTCTCACACCAATATTTGCGTCTAGAGCCTTTGCATTGAGGGCTATCTGAAAAAGGCTGTGGCGCTGAAGTTGCCTGTGAATGTGGAGTTGGTGGCATGTGAAACCCGCATGTGGAGCATTCGTTTGTGTGGGATGCTCTACCAGGTTCATTTCAGTCCTAGGCACACAAAGAGCACTAAGCATAGAGTGTGAAAACTGAGTTTCCTTGAGAGCTGCTTGGAAGCCTGATGGTGTGTGAAGTTAGTGAGCCAAATGGAGTTGTTCTCGCACAAGAACCACTCGGCTGATCCTTCTTCAATATGCCCTTCACCAACATGCAGTGTTTCCTTGATTGAATTAGCTCTCACACCAATATTTGCTTCTAGAGCCTTTGCATTGAGGGCTATCTGAAAACAGCTGTGGCGCTGAAGTTGCCTGTGAATGTGGAGTTGGTGGCATGTGAAACCCGCATGTGGAGCATTCGTTTGTGTGGGATGCTCTACCAAGTTCATTTCAGTCCTAGCCAAAGAAAGGGCACTAAGCATAGAGTGTGAAAACTGAGTTTCCTTGAGAGCTGCTTGGAAGCCTGATGGTGTGTGAAGTTAGTGAGCCAAATGGAGTTGTTCTCCCACAAGAACCACTCGGCTGATCCTTCTTCAATATGCCCTTCACCAACATGCAGTGTTTCCTTGATTGAATTAGCTCTCACACCAATATTTGCGTCTAGAGCCTTTGCATTGAGGGCTATCTGAAAACGGCTGTGGCGCTGAAGTTGCCTGTGCATGTGGAGTTGGTGGCATGTGAAACCCGCATGTGGAGCATTCGTTTGTGTGGGATGCTGACCAAGCTTCATTTCAGTCCTAGGCACACAAAGAGCACTAAGCATAGAGTGTGAAAACTGAGTTTTCCTGAGAGCTGCTTGGAAGCCTGATGGTGTGTGAAGTTAGTGAGCAAAATGGAGTTGTTCTCCCACAAGAACCACTCGGCTGATCCTTCTTCAATATGCCCTTCAACAACATGCAGTGTTTCCTTGATTGAATTAGCTCTCACACCAATATTTGCGTCCAGAGCCTTTGCATTGAGGGCTATCTGAAAACGGCTGTGGCGCTGAAGTTGCCTGTGAATGTGGAGTTGGTGGCATGTGAAACCCGCATGTGGAGCATTCGTTTGTGTGGGATTCTCTACCAGGTTCATTCCTAGATAATGCACTCAAAGGGCACTAAGCATAGAGTGTGAAAACTGAGTTTCCTTGAGAGCTGCTTGGAAGCCTGATGGTGTGTGAAGTTAGTGAGCCAAATGGAGTTGTTCTCCCACAAGAACCACTCAGCTGATCCTTCTTCAATATGCCCTTCACCAACATGCAGTGTTTCCTTGATTGAATTAGCTCTCACACCAATATTTGCGTCTAGAGCCTTTGCATTGAGGGCTATCTGAAAAAGGCTGTGGCGCTGAAGTTGCCTGTGAATGTGGAGTTGGTGGCATGTGAAACCCGCATGTGGAGCATTCGTTTGTGTGGGATGCTCTACCAGGTTCATTTCAGTCCTAGGCACACAAAGAGCACTAAGCATAGAGTGTGAAAACTGAGTTTCCTTGAGAGCTGCTTGGAAGCCTGATGGTGTGTGAAGTTAGTGAGCCAAATGGAGTTGTTCTCCCACAAGAACCACTCGGCTGATCCTTCTTCAATATGCCCTTCACCAACATGCAGTGTTTCCTTGATTGAATTAGCTCTCACACCAATATTTGCGTCTAGAGCCTTTGCATTGAGGGCTATCTGAAAACTGCTGTGGCGCTGAAGTTGCCTGTGAATGTGGAGTTGGTGGCATGTGAAACCCGCATGTGGAGCATTCGTTTGTGTGGGATGCTCTACCAGGTTCATTCCTAGATAATGCACTCAAAGGGCACTAAGCATAGAGTGTGAAAACTGAGTTTCCTTGAGAGCTGCTTGGAAGCCTGATGGTGTGTGAAGTTAGTGAGCCAAATGGAGTTGTTCTCCCACAGGATCCACTTTGCTGATCCTTCTTCAATATGCCCTTCACCAACATGCAGTGTTTCCTTGATTGAATTAGCTCTCACACCAATATTTGCGTCTAGAGCCTTTGCATTGAGGGCTATCTGAAAATAGCTGTGGCGCTGAAGTTGCCTGTGAATGTGGAGTTGGTGGCATGTGAAACCCGCATGTGGAGCATTCGTTTGTGTGGGATGCTCTACCAGGTTCATTCCTAGATAATGCACTCAAAGGGCACTAAGCATAGAGTGTGAAAACTGAGTTTCCTTGAGAGCTGCTTGGAAGCCTGATGGTGTGTGAAGTTAGTGAGCCAAATGGAGTTGTTCTCGCACAAGAACCACTCGGCTGATCCTTCTTCAATATGCCCTTCACCAACATGCAGTGTTTCCTTGATTGAATTAGCTCTCACACCAATATTTGCTTCTAGAGCCTTTGCATTGAGGGCTATCTGAAAACAGCTGTGGCGCTGAAGTTGCCTGTGAATGTGGAGTTGGTGGCATGTGAAACCCGCATGTGGAGCATTCGTTTGTGTGGGATGCTCTACCAAGTTCATTTCAGTCCTAGCCAAAGAAAGGGCACTAAGCATAGAGTGTGAAAACTGAGTTTCCTTGAGAGCTGCTTGGAAGCCTGATGGTGTGTGAAGTTAGTGAGCCAAATGGAGTTGTTCTCCCACAAGAACCACTCGGCTGATCCTTCTTCAATATGCCCTTCACCAACATGCAGTGTTTCCTTGATTGAATTAGCTCTCACACCAATATTTGCGTCTAGAGCCTTTGCATTGAGGGCTATCTGAAAACGGCTGTGGCGCTGAAGTTGCCTGTGCATGTGGAGTTGGTGGCATGTGAAACCCGCATGTGGAGCATTCGTTTGTGTGGGATGCTGACCAAGCTTCATTTCAGTCCTAGGCACACAAAGAGCACTAAGCATAGAGTGTGAAAACTGAGTTTTCCTGAGAGCTGCTTGGAAGCCTGATGGTGTGTGAAGTTAGTGAGCAAAATGGAGTTGTTCTCCCACAAGAACCACTCGGCTGATCCTTCTTCAATATGCCCTTCAACAACATGCAGTGTTTCCTTGATTGAATTAGCTCTCACACCAATATTTGCGTCCAGAGCCTTTGCATTGAGGGCTATCTGAAAAGGGCTGTGGCGCTGAAGTTGCCTGTGAATGTGGAGTTGGTGGCATGTGAAACCCGCATGTGGAGCATTCGTTTGTGTGGGATGCTCTACCAGGTTCATTTCAGTCCTAGCCATACAAAGGGCACTAAGCATAGAGTGTGAAAACTGAGTTTCCTTGCGAGCTGCTTGGAAGCCTGATGGTGTGTGAAGTTAGTGAGCCAAATGGAGTTGTTCTCCCACAAGAACCACTCGGCTGATCCTTCTTCAATATGCCCTTCACCAACATGTAGTGTTTCCTTGATTGAATTAGCTCTCACACCAATATTTGCGTCTAGAGCCTTTGCATTGAGGGCTATCTGAAAAGGGCTGTGGCGCTGAAGTTGCCTGTGAATGTGGAGTTGGTGGCATGTGAAACCCGCATGTGGAGCATTCGTTTGTGTGGGATGCTCTACCAGGTTCATTTCAGTCCTAGCCATACAAAGGGCACTAAGCATAGAGTGTGAAAACTGAGTTTCCTTGCGAGCTGCTTGGAAGCCTGATGGTGTGTGAAGTTAGTGAGCCAAATGGAGTTGTTCTCCCACAAGAACCACTCGGCTGATCCTTCTTCAATATGCCCTTCACCAACATGCAGTGTTTCCTTGATTGAATTAGCTCTCACACCAATATTTGCGTCTAGAGCCTTTGCATTGAGGGCTATCTGAAAACGGCTGTGGCGCTGAAGTTGCATGTGAATGTGGAGTTGGTGGCATGTGAAACCCGCATGTGGAGCATTCGTTTGTGTGGGATGCTCCAGCAGGTTCATTCCTAGATAATGCACTCAAAGGGCACTAAGCATAGAGTGTGAAAACTGAGTTTCCTTGCGAGCTGCTTGGAAGCCTGATGGTGTGTGAAGTTAGTGAGCCAAATGGAGTTGTTCTCCCACAAGAACCACTCGGCTGATCCTTCTTCAATATGCCCTTCACCAACATGCAGTGTTTCCTTGATTGAATTAGCTCTCACACCAATATTTGCGTCTAGAGCCTTTGCATTGAGGGCTATCTGAAAACGGCTGTGGCACTGAAGTTGCCTGTGAATGTGGAGTTGGTGGCATGTGAAACCCGCATGTGGAGCATTCGTTTGTGTGGGATGCTGACAAAGTTTCATTTCAGTCCTAGGCACACAAAGAGCACTGAGCATAGAGTGTGAAAACTGAGTTTCCTTGAGAGCTGCTTGGAAGCCTGATGGTGTGTGAAGTTAGTGAGCCAAATGGAGTTGTTCTCCCACAAGAACCACTCGGCTGATCCTTCTTCAATATGCCCTTCACCAACATGCAGTGTTTCCTTGATTGAATTAGCTCTCACACCAATATTTGCGTCTAGAGCCTTTGCATTGAGGGCTATCTGAAAACGGCTGTGGCGCTGAAGTTGCCTGTGAATGTGGAGTTGGTGGCATGTGAAACCCGCATGTGGAGCATTCGTTTGTGTGGGATGCTCTACCAAGTTCATTCCTAGATAATGCACTCAAAGGGCACTAAGCATAGAGTGTGAAAACTGAGTTTCCTTGCGAGCTGCTTGGAAGCCTGATGGTGTGTGAAGTTAGTGAGCCAAATGGAGTTGTTCTCCCACAAGAACCACTCAGCTGATCCTTCTTCAATATGCCCTTCACCAACATGCAGTGTTTCCTTGATTGAATTAGCTCTCACACCAATATTTGCGTCTAGAGCCTTTGCATTGAGGGCTATCTGAAAAGGGCTGTGGCGCTGAAGTTGCCTGTGAATGTGGAGTTGGTGGCATGTGAAACCCGCATGTGGAGCATTCGTTTGTGTGGGATGCTGACCAAGCTTCATTTCAGTCCTAGGCACACAAAGAGCACTGAGCATAGAGTGTGAAAACTGAGTTTTCTTGAGAGCTGCTTGGAAGCCTGATGGTGTGTGAAGTTAGTGAGCCAAATGGAGTTGTTCTCCCACAAGAACCACTCGGCTGATCCTTCTTCAATATGCCCTTCACCAACATGCAGTGTTTCCTTGATTGAATTAGCTCTCACACCAATATTTGCGTCTAGAGCCTTTGCATTGAGGGCTATCTGAAAACGGCTGTGGCGCTGAAGTTGCCTGTGAATGTGGAGTTGGTGGCATGTGAAACCCGCATGTGGAGCATTCGTTTGTGTGGGATGCTCTACCAGGTTCATTTCAGTCCTAGCCATACAAAGGGCACTAAGCATAGAGTGTGAAAACTGAGTTTCCTTGAGAGCTGCTTGGAAGCCTGATGGTGTGTGAAGTTAGTGAGCCAAATGGAGTTGTTCTCCCACAAGATCCACTGGGCTGATCCTTCTTCAATATGCCCTTCACCAACATGCAGTGCTTCCTTGATTGAATTAGCTCTCACACCAATATTTGCGTCTAGAGCCTTTGCATTGAGGGCTATCTGAAAACGGCTGTGGCGCTGAAGTTGCCTGTGAATGTGGAGTTGGTGGCATGTGAAACCCGCATGTGGAGCATTCGTTTGTGTGGGATGCTGACCAAGCTTCATTTCAGTCCTAGGCACACAAAGGGCACTAAGCATAGAGTGTGAAAACTGAGTTTCCTTGAGAGCTGCTTGGAAGCCTGATGGTGTGTGAAGTTAGTAAGCCAAATGGAGTTGTTCTCCCACAAGAACCACTCGGCTGATCCTTCTTCAATATGCCCTTCACCAACATGCAGTGTTTCCTTGATTGAATTAGCTCTCACACCAATATTTGTGTCTAGAGCCTTTGCATTGAGGGCTATCTGAAAACGGCTGTGGCGCTGAAGTTGCCTGTGAATGTGGAGTTGGTGGCATGTGAAACCCGCATGTGGAGCATTCGTTTGTGTGGGATGCTCTACCAGGTTCATTCATAGATAATGCACTCAAAGGGCACTAAGCATAGAGTGTGAAAACTGAGTTTCCTTGAGAGCTGCTTGGAAGCCTGATGGTGTGTGAAGTTAGTGAGCCAAATGGAGTTGTTCTCCCACAAGAACCACTCGGCTGATCCTTCTTCAATATGCCCTTCACCAACATGCAGTGTTTCCTTGATTGAATTAGCTCTCACACCAATATTTGCGTCTAGAGCCTTTGCATTGAGGGCTATCTGAAAACGGCTGTGGCGCTGAAGTTGCCTGTGAATGTGGAGTTGGTGGCATGTGAAACCCGCATGTGGAGCATTCGTTTGTGTGGGATGCTCTACCAGGTTCATTTCAGTCCTAGCCAAAGAAAGGGCACTAAGCATAGAGTGTGAAAACTGAGTTTCCTTGAGAGCTGCTTGGAAGCCTGATGGTGTGTGAAGTTAGTGAGCCAAATGGAGTTGTTCTCCCACAAGAACCACTCGGCTGATCCTTCTTCAATATGCCCTTCACCAACATGCAGTGTTTCCTTGATTGAATTAGCTCTCACACCAATATTTGCGTCTAGAGCCTTTGCATTGAGGGCTATCTGAAAATGGCTGTGGCGCTGAAGTTGCCTGTGAATGTGGAGTTGGTGGCATGTGAAACCCGCATGTGGAGCATTCGTTTGTGTGGGATGCTCCAGCAGGTTCATTCCTAGATAATGCAATCAAAGGGCACTAAGCATAGAGTGTGAAAACTGAGTTTCCTTGCGAGCTGCTTGGAAGCCTGATGGTGTGTGAAGTTAGTGAGCCAAATGGAGTTGTTCTCCCACAAGAACCACTCGGCTGATCCTTCTTCAATATGCCCTTCACCAACATGCAGTGTTTCCTTGATTGAATTAGCTCTCACACCAATATTTGCGTCTAGAGCCTTTGCATTGAGGGCTATCTGAAAACGGCTGTGGCGCTGAAGTTGCCTGTGAATGTGGAGTTGGTGGCATGTGAAACCCGCATGTGGAGCATTCGTTTGTGTGGGATGCTCTACCAGGATCATTCCTAGATAATGCACTCAAAGGGCACTAAGCATAGAGTGTGAAAACTGAGTTTCCTTGAGAGCTGCTTGGAAGCCTGATGGTGTGTGAAGTTAGTGAGCCAAATGGAGTTGTTCTCCCACAAGAACCACTCGGCTGATCCTTCTTCAATATGCCCTTCACCAACATGCAGTGTTTCCTTGATTGAATTAGCTCTCACACCAATATTTGCGTCTAGAGCCTTTGCATTGAGGGCTATCTGAAAACGGCTGTGGCACTGAAGTTGCCTGTGAATGTGGAGTTGGTGGCATGTGAAACCCGCATGTGGAGCATTCGTTTGTGTGGGATGCTGACAAAGCTTCATTTCAGTCCTAGGCACACAAAGAGCACTGAGCATAGAGTGTGAAAACTGAGTTTCCTTGAGAGCTGCTTGGAAGCCTGATGGTGTGTGAAGTTAGTGAGCCAAATGGAGTTGTTCTCCCACAAGAACCACTCGGCTGATCCTTCTTCAATATGCCCTTCACCAACATGCAGTGTTTCCTTGATTGAATTAGCTCTCACACCAATATTTGCGTCTAGAGCCTTTGCATTGAGGGCTATCTGAAAACGGCTGTGGCGCTGAAGTTGCCTGTGAATGTGGAGTTGGTGGCATGTGAAACCCGCATGTGGAGCATTCGTTTGTGTGGGATGCTCTACCAAGTTCATTCCTAGATAATGCACTCAAAGGGCACTAAGCATAGAGTGTGAAAACTGAGTTTCCTTGCGAGCTGCTTGGAAGCCTGATGGTGTGTGAAGTTAGTGAGCCAAATGGAGTTGTTCTCCCACAAGAACCACTCAGCTGATCCTTCTTCAATATGCCCTTCACCAACATGCAGTGTTTCCTTGATTGAATTAGCTCTCACACCAATATTTGCGTCTAGAGCCTTTGCATTGAGGGCTATCTGAAAACGGCTGTGGCGCTGAAGTTGCCTGTGAATGTGGAGTTGGTGGCATGTGAAACCCGCATGTGGAGCATTCGTTTGTGTGGGATGCTGACCAAGCTTCATTTCAGTCCTAGGCACACAAAGAGCACTGAGCATAGAGTGTGAAAACTGAGTTTTCTTGAGAGCTGCTTGGAAGCCTGATGGTGTGTGAAGTTAGTGAGCCAAATGGAGTTGTTCTCCCACAAGAACCACTCGGCTGATCCTTCTTCAATATGCCCTTCACCAACATGCAGTGTTTCCTTGATTGAATTAGCTCTCACACCAATATTTGCGTCTAGAGCCTTTGCATTGAGGGCTATCTGAAAACGGCTGTGGCGCTGGGTTGCCTGTGAATGTGGAGTTGGTGGCATGTGAAACCCGAATGTGGAGCATTCGTTTGTGTGGGATGCTCTACCAGGTTCATTTCAGTCCTAGCCATACAAAGGGCACTAAGCATAGAGTGTGAAAACTGAGTTTCCTTGAGAGCTGCTTGGAAGCCTGATGGTGTGTGAAGTTAGTGAGCCAAATGGAGTTGTTCTCCCACAAGATCCACTGGGCTGATCCTTCTTCAATATGCCCTTCACCAACATGCAGTGCTTCCTTGATTGAATTAGCTCTCACACCAATATTTGCGTCTAGAGCCTTTGCATTGAGGGCTATCTGAAAACGGCTGTGGCGCTGAAGTTGCCTGTGAATGTGGAGTTGGTGGCATGTGAAACCCGCATGTGGAGCATTCGTTTGTGTGGGATGCTCTACCAAGTTCATTCCTAGATAATGCACTCAAAGGGCACTAAGCATAGAGTGTGAAAACTGAGTTTCCTTGCGAGCTGCTTGGAAGCCTGATGGTGTGTGAAGTTAGTGAGCCAAATGGAGTTGTTCTCCCACAAGAACCACTCAGCTGATCCTTCTTCAATATGCCCTTCACCAACATGCAGTGTTTCCTTGATTGAATTAGCTCTCACACCAATATTTGCGTCTAGAGCCTTTGCATTGAGGGCTATCTGAAAAGGGCTGTGGCGCTGAAGTTGCCTGTGAATGTGGAGTTGGTGGCATGTGAAACCCGCATGTGGAGCATTCGTTTGTGTGGGATGCTCTACCAGGTTCATTTCAGTCCTAGCCATACAAAGGGCACTAAGCATAGAGTGTGAAAACTGAGTTTCCTTGAGAGCTGCTTGGAAGCCTGATGGTGTGTGAAGTTAGTGAGCCAAATGGAGTTGTTCTCCCACAAGATCCACTGGGCTGATCCTTCTTCAATATGCCCTTCACCAACATGCAGTGCTTCCTTGATTGAATTAGCTCTCACACCAATATTTGCGTCTAGAGCCTTTGCATTGAGGGCTATCTGAAAACGGCTGTGGCGCTGAAGTTGCCTGTGAATGTGGAGTTGGTGGCATGTGAAACCCGCATGTGGAGCATTCGTTTGTGTGGGATGCTGACCAAGCTTCATTTCAGTCCTAGGCACACAAAGGGCACTAAGCATAGAGTGTGAAAACTGAGTTTCCTTGAGAGCTGCTTGGAAGCCTGATGGTGTGTGAAGTTAGTAAGCCAAATGGAGTTGTTCTCCCACAAGAACCACTCGGCTGATCCTTCTTCAATATGCCCTTCACCAACATGCAGTGTTTCCTTGATTGAATTAGCTCTCACACCAATATTTGTGTCTAGAGCCTTTGCATTGAGGGCTATCTGAAAACGGCTGTGGCGCTGAAGTTGCCTGTGAATGTGGAGTTGGTGGCATGTGAAACCCGCATGTGGAGCATTCGTTTGTGTGGGATGCTCTACCAGGTTCATTCATAGATAATGCACTCAAAGGGCACTAAGCATAGAGTGTGAAAACTGAGTTTCCTTGAGAGCTGCTTGGAAGCCTGATGGTGTGTGAAGTTAGTGAGCCAAATGGAGTTGTTCTCCCACAAGAACCACTCGGCTGATCCTTCTTCAATATGCCCTTCACCAACATGCAGTGTTTCCTTGATTGAATTAGCTCTCACACCAATATTTGCGTCTAGAGCCTTTGCATTGAGGGCTATCTGAAAACGGCTGTGGCGCTGAAGTTGCCTGTGAATGTGGAGTTGGTGGCATGTGAAACCCGCATGTGGAGCATTCGTTTGTGTGGGATGCTCTACCAGGTTCATTTCAGTCCTAGCCAAAGAAAGGGCACTAAGCATAGAGTGTGAAAACTGAGTTTCCTTGAGAGCTGCTTGGAAGCCTGATGGTGTGTGAAGTTAGTGAGCCAAATGGAGTTGTTCTCCCACAAGAACCACTCGGCTGATCCTTCTTCAATATGCCCTTCACCAACATGCAGTGTTTCCTTGATTGAATTAGCTCTCACACCAATATTTGCGTCTAGAGCCTTTGCATTGAGGGCTATCTGAAAATGGCTGTGGCGCTGAAGTTGCCTGTGAATGTGGAGTTGGTGGCATGTGAAACCCGCATGTGGAGCATTCGTTTGTGTGGGATGCTGACAAAGCTTCATTTCAGTCCTAGGCACACAAAGAGCACTGAGCATAGAGTGTGAAAACTGAGTTTCCTTGAGAGCTGCTTGGAAGCCTGATGGTGTGTGAAGTTAGTGAGCCAAATGGAGTTGTTCTCCCACAAGAACCACTCGGCTGATCCTTCTTCAATATGCCCTTCACCAACATGCAGTGTTTCCTTGATTGAATTAGCTCTCACACCAATATTTGCGTCTAGAGCCTTTGCATTGAGGGCTATCTGAAAACGGCTGTGGCGCTGAAGTTGCCTGTGAATGTGGAGTTGGTGGCATGTGAAACCCGCATGTGGAGCATTCGTTTGTGTGGGATGCTCTACCAAGTTCATTCCTAGATAATGCACTCAAAGGGCACTAAGCATAGAGTGTGAAAACTGAGTTTCCTTGCCAGCTGCTTGGAAGCCTGATGGTGTGTGAAGTTAGTGAGCCAAATGGAGTTGTTCTCCCACAAGAACCACTCAGCTGATCCTTCTTCAATATGCCCTTCACCAACATGCAGTGTTTCCTTGATTGAATTAGCTCTCACACCAATATTTGCGTCTAGAGCCTTTGCATTGAGGGCTATCTGAAAACGGCTGTGGCGCTGAAGTTGCCTGTGAATGTGGAGTTGGTGGCATGTGAAACCCGCATGTGGAGCATTCGTTTGTGTGGGATGCTGACCAAGCTTCATTTCAGTCCTTGGCACACAAAGAGCACTGAGCATAGAGTGTGAAAACTGAGTTTTCTTGAGAGCTGCTTGGAAGCCTGATGGTGTGTGAAGTTAGTGAGCCAAATGGAGTTGTTCTCCCACAAGAACCACTCGGCTGATCCTTCTTCAATATGCCCTTCACCAACATGCAGTGTTTCCTTGATTGAATTAGCTCTCACACCAATATTTGCGTCTAGAGCCTTTGCATTGAGGGCTATCTGAAAACGGCTGTGGCGCTGGGTTGCCTGTGAATGTGGAGTTGGTGGCATGTGAAACCCGAATGTGGAGCATTCGTTTGTGTGGGATGCTCTACCAGGTTCATTTCAGTCCTAGCCATACAAAGGGCACTAAGCATAGAGTGTGAAAACTGAGTTTCCTTGAGAGCTGCTTGGAAGCCTGATGGTGTGTGAAGTTAGTGAGCCAAATGGAGTTGTTCTCCCACAAGATCCACTGGGCTGATCCTTCTTCAATATGCCCTTCACCAACATGCAGTGCTTCCTTGATTGAATTAGCTCTCACACCAATATTTGCGTCTAGAGCCTTTGCATTGAGGGCTATCTGAAAACGGCTGTGGCGCTGAAGTTGCCTGTGAATGTGGAGTTGGTGGCATGTGAAACCCGCATGTGGAGCATTCGTTTGTGTGGGATGCTGACCAAGCTTCATTTCAGTCCTAGGCACACAAAGGGCACTAAGCATAGAGTGTGAAAACTGAGTTTCCTTGAGAGCTGCTTGGAAGCCTGATGGTGTGTGAAGTTAGTGAGCCAAATGGAGTTGTTCTCCCACAAGAACCACTCGGCTGATCCTTCTTCAATATGCCCTTCACCAACATGCAGTGTTTCCTTGATTGAATTAGCTCTCACACCAATATTTGTGTCTAGAGCCTTTGCATTGAGGGCTATCTGAAAACGGCTGTGGCGCTGAAGTTGCCTGTGAATGTGGAGTTGGTGGCATGTGAAACCCGCATGTGGAGCATTCATTTGTGTGGGATGCTCTACCAGGTTCATTCATAGATAATGCACTCAAAGGGCACTAAGCATAGAGTGTGAAAACTGAGTTTCCTTGAGAGCTGCTTGGAAGCCTGATGGTGTGTGAAGTTAGTGAGCCAAATGGAGTTGTTCTCCCACAAGAACCACTCGGCTGATCCTTCTTCAATATGCCCTTCAACAACATGCAGTGTTTCCTTGATTGAATTAGCTCTCACACCAATATTTGCGTCTAGAGCCTTTGCATTGAGGGCTATCTGAAAACGGCTGTGGCGCTGAAGTTGCCTGTGAATGTGGAGTTGGTGGCATGTGAAACCCGCATGTGGAGCATTCGTTTGTGTGGGATGCTCTACCAGGTTCATTTCAGTCCTAGCCAAAGAAAGGGCACTAAGCATAGAGTGTGAAAACTGAGTTTCCTTGAGAGCTGCTTGGAAGCCTGATGGTGTGTGAAGTTAGTGAGCCAAATGGAGTTGTTCTCCCACAAGAACCACTCGGCTGATCCTTCTTCAATATGCCCTTCACCAACATGCAGTGTTTCCTTGATTGAATTAGCTCTCACACCAATATTTGCGTCTAGAGCCTTTGCATTGAGGGCTATCTGAAAATGGCTGTGGCGCTGAAGTTGCCTGTGAATGTGGAGTTGGTGGCATGTGAAACCCGCATGTGGAGCAATCGTTTGTGTGGGATGCTCCAGCAGGTTCATTCCTAGATAATGCAATCAAAGGGCACTAAGCATAGAGTGTGAAAACTGAGTTTCCTTGCGAGCTGCTTGGAAGCCTGATGGTGTGTGAAGTTAGTGAGCCAAATGGAGTTGTTCTCAAACAAGAACCACTCGGCTGATCCTTCTTCAATATGCCCTTCACCAACATGCAGTGTTTCCTTGATTGAATTAGCTCTCACACCAATATTTGCGTCTAGAGCCTTTGCATTGATGGCTAACTGAAAACGGCTGTGGCGCTGAAGTTGCCTGTGAATGTGGAGTTGGTGGCATGTGAAACCCGCATGTGGAGCATTCGTTTGTGTGGGATGCTGACCAAGCTTCATTTCAGTCCTAGGCACACAAAGGGCACTAAGCATAGAGTGTGAAAACTGAGTTTCCTTGAGAGCTGCTTGGAAGCCTGATGGTGTGTGAAGTTAGTGAGCCAAATGGAGTTGTTCTCCCACAAGAACCACTCGGCTGATCCTTCTTCAATATGCCCTTCACCAACATGCAGTGTTTCCTTGATTGAATTAGCTCTCACACCAATATTTGCGTCTAGAGCCTTTGCATTGAGGGCTATCTGAAAACGGCTGTGGCGCTGAAGTTGCCTGTGAATGTGGAGTTGGTGCCATGTGAAACCCGCATGTGGAGCATTCGTTTGTGTGGGATGCTGACCAAGCTTCATTTCAGTCCAAGGCACACAAAGAGCACTAAGCATAGAGTGTGAAAACTGAGTTTCCTTGAGAGCTGCTTGGAAGCCTGATGGTGTGTGAAGTTAGTGAGCCAAATGGAGTTGTTCTCCCACAAGAACCACTCGGCTGATCCTTCTTCAATATGCCCTTCACCAACATGCAGTGTTTCCTTGATTGAATTAGCTCTCACACCAATATTTGCGTCTAGAGCCTTTGCATTGAGGGCTATCTGAAAACGGCTGTGGCACTGAAGTTGCCTGTGAATGTGGAGTTGGTGGCATGTGAAACCCGCATGTGGAACATTCGTTTTTGTGGGATACTGACCAAGATTCATTTCAGTCCTAGGCACACAAAGGGCACTAAGCATAGAGTGTGAAAACTGAGTTTCCTTGAGAGCTGCTTGGAAGCCTGATGGTGTGTGAAGTTAGTGAGCCAAATGGAGTTGTTCTCCCACAAGAACCACTCGGCTGATCCTTCTTCAATATGCCCTTCACCAACATGCAGTGTTTCCTTGATTGAATTAGCTCTCACACCAATATTTGCGTCTAGAGCCTTTGCATTGAGGGCTATCTGAAAACGGCTGTGGCGCTGAAGTTGCCTGTGAATGTGGAGTTGGTGGCATGTGAAACCCGCATGTGGAGCATTCGTTTGTGTGGGATGCTCCAGCAGGTTCATTCCTAGATAATGCACTCAAAGGGCACTAAGCATAGAGTGTGAAAACTGAGTTTCCTTGCGAGCTGCTTGGAAGCCTGATGGTGTGTGAAGTTAGTGAGCCAAATGGAGTTGTTCTCCCACAAGAACCACTCGGCTGATCCTTCTTCAATATGCCCTTCACCAACATGCAGTGTTTCCTTGATTGAATTAGCTCTCACACCAATATTTGCGTCTAGAGCCTTTGCATTGAGGGCTATCTGAAAACGGCTGTGGCGCTGAAGTTGCCTGTGAATGTGGAGTTGGTGGCATGTGAAACCCGCATGTGGAGCATTCGTTTGTGTGGGATGCTGACCAAGATTCATTTCAGTCCTAGGCACACAAAGGGCACTAAGCATAGAGTGTGAAAACTGAGTTTCCTTGCGAGCTGCTTGGAAGCCTGATGGTGTGTGAAGTTAGTGAGCCAAATGGAGTTGTTCTCAAACAAGAACCACTCGGCTGATCCTTCTTCAATATGCCCTTCACCAACATGCAGTGTTTCCTTGATTGAATTAGCTCTCACATCAATATTTGCGTCTAGAGCCTTTGCATTGAGGGTTATCTGAAAACGGCTGTGGCGCTGAAGTTGCCTGTGAATGTGGAGTTGGTGGCATGTGAAACCCGCATGTGGAGCATTCGTTTGTGTGGGATGCTCTACCAGGTTCATTTCAGTCTTAGCCATACAAAGGGCACTAAGCATAGAGTGTGAAAACTGAGTTTCCTTGAGAGCTGCTTGGAAGCCTGATGGTGTGTGAAGTTAGTGAGCCAAATGGAGTTGTTCTCCCACAAGAACCACTCGGCTGATCCTTCTTCAATATGCCCTTCACCAACATGCAGTGTTTCCTTGATTGAATTAGCTCTCACACCAATATTTGCGTCTAGAGCCTTTGCATTGAGGGCTATCTGAAAACGGCTGTGGCGCTGAAGTTGCCTGTGAATGTGGAGTTGGTGGCATGTGAAACCCGCATGTGGAGCATTCGTTTGTGTGGGATGCTGACCAAGCTTCATTTCAGTCCTAGGCACACAAAGGGCACTAAGCATAGAGTGTGAAATCTGAGTTTCCTTGAGAGCTGCTTGGAAGCCTGATGGTGTGTGAAGTTAGTGAACCAAATGGAGTTGTTCTCCCACAAGAACCACTCAGCTGATCCTTCTTCAATATGCCCTACACCCACATGCAGTGTTTCCTTGATTGAATTAGCTCTCACACCAATATTTGCGTCTAGAGCCTTTGCATTGAGGGCTATCTGAAAACGGCTGTGGCGCTGGGTTGCCTGTGAATGTGGGGTTGGTGGCATGTGAAACCCGCATGTGGAGCATTCGTTTGTGTGGGATGCTCTACCAGGTTCATTCCTAGATAATGCACTCAAAGGGCACTAAGCATAGAGTGTGAAAACTGAGTTTCCTTGAGAGCTGCTTGGAAGCCTGGTGGTGTGTGAAGTTAGTGAGCCAAATGGAGTTGTTCTCCCACAAGAACCACTCGGCTGATGCTTCTTCAATATGCCCTTCACCAACATACAGTGTTTCCTTGATTGAATTAGCTCTCACACCAATATTTGCGTCTAGAGCCTTTGCATTGAGGGCTATCTGAAAACGGCTGTGGCGCTGAAGTTGCCTGTGAATGTGGAGTTGGTGGCATGTGAAACCCGCATGTGGAGCATTCGTTTGTGTGGGATGCTGACCAAGCTTCATTTCAGTCCTAGGCATAAGAAGGTGCACTAAGCATAGAGTGTGAACACTGAGTTTCATTGAGAGCTGCTTGGAAGCCTGATGGTGTGTGACGTTAGTGAGCCAAATGGAGTTGTTCTCCCACAAGAACCACTCGGCTGATCCTTCTTCAATATGCCCTTCACCAACATGCAGTGTTTCCTTGATTGAATTAGCTCTCACACCAATATTTGCGTCTAGAGCCTTTGCATTGAGGGCTATCTGAAAACGGCTGTGGCGCTGAAGTTGCCTCTGAATGTGGAGTTGGTGCCATGTGAAACCCGCATGTGGAGCATTCGTTTGTGTGGGATGCTGACCAAGCTTCATTTCAGTCCTAGGCACACAAAGGGCACTAAGCATAGATTGTGAAAACTGAGTTTCCTTGAGAGCTGCTTGGAAGCCTAATGGTGTGTGAAGTTAGTGAGCCAAATGGAGTTGTTCTCAAACAAGAACCACTCGGCTGATCCTTCTTCAATATGCCCTTCACCAACATGCAGTGTTTCCTTGATTGAATTAGCTCTCACACCAATATTTGCGTCTAGAGCCTTTGCATTGAGGGCTATCTGAAAACGGCTGTGGCGCTGAAGTTGCCTGTGAATGTGGAGTTGGTGGCATGTGAAACCCGCATGTGGAGCATTCGTTTGTGTGGGATGCTCTACCAGGTTCATTTCAGTCCTAGCCAAAGAAAGGGCACTAAGCATAGAGTGTGAAAACTGAGTTTCCTTGAGAGCTGCTTGGAAGCCTGATGGTGTGTGAAGTTAGTGAGCCAAATGGAGTTGTTCTCATACAAGAACCACTCGGCTGATCCTTCTTCAATATGCCCTTCACCAACATGCAGTGTTTCCTTGATTGAATTAGCTCTCACACCAATATTTGCGTCTAGAGCCTTTGCATTGAGGGCTATCTGAAAACGGCTGTGGCGCTGAAGTTGCCTGTGAATGTGGAGTTGGTGGCATGTGAAACCCGCATGTGGAGCATTCGTTTGTGTGGGATGCTCTACCAAGTTCATTCCTAGATAATGCACTCAAAGGGCACTAAGCATAGAGTGTGAAAACTGAGTTTCCTTGAGAGCTGCTTGGAAGCCTGATGGTGTGTGAAGTTAGTGAGCCAAATGGAGTTGTTCTCCCACAAGAACCACTCGGCTGATCCTTCTTCAATATGCCCTTCACCAACATGCAGTGTTTCCTTGATTGAATTAGCTCTCACACAAATATTTGCGTCTAGAGCCTTTGCATTGAGGGCTAACTGAAAACGGCTGTGGCGCTGAAGTTGCCTGTGAATGTGGAGTTGGTAGCATGTGAAACCCGCATGTGGAGCATTCGTTTGTGTGGGATGCTGACCAAGCTTCATTTCAGTCCTAGGCACACAAAGGGCACTAAGCATAGAGTGTAAAAACTGAGTTTCCTTGAGAGCTGCTTGGAAGCCTGATGGTGTGTGAAGTTAGTGAGCCAAATGGAGTTGTTCTCCCACAAGAACCACTCGGCTGATCCTTCTTCAATATGCCCTTCACCAACATGCAGTGTTTCCTTGATTGAATTAGCTCTCACACCAATATTTGCGTCTAGAGCCTTTGCATTGAGGGCTATCTGAAAACGGCTGTGGCGCTGAAGTTGCCTGTGAATGTGGAGTTGGTGGCATGTGAAACCCGCATGTGGAGCATTCGTTTGTGTGGGATGCTGACCAAGCTTCATTTCAGTCCTATGCACACAAAGAGCACTAAGCATAGAGTGTGAAAACTGAGTTTCCTTGAGAGCTGCTTGGAAGCCTGATGGTGTGTGAAGTTAGTGAGCCAAATGGAGTTGTTCTCCCACAAGAACCACTCGGCTGATCCTTCTTCAATATGCCCTTCACCAACATGCAGTGTTTCCTTGATTGAATTAGCTCTCACATCAATGTTTGCGTCTAGAGCCTTTGCATTGAGGGTTATCTGAAAACGGCTGTGGCGCTGAAGTTGCCTGTGCATGTGGAGTTGGTGGCATGTGAAACCCGCATGTGGAGCATTCGTTTGTGTGGGATGCTGACCAAGATTCATTTCAGTCCTAGGCACACAAAGGGCACTAAGCATAGAGTGTGAAAACTGAGTTTCCTTGAGAGCTGCTTGGAAGCCTGATGGTGTGTGAAGTTAGTGAGCCAAATGGAGTTGTTCTCCCACAAGAACCACTCGGCTGATCCTTCTTCAATATGCCCTTCACCAACATGCAGTGTTTCCTTGATTGAATTAGCTCTCACACCAATATTTGCGTCTAGAGCCTTTGCATTGAGGGCTATCTGAAAACGGCTGTGGCGCTGAAGTTGCCTGTGAATGTGGAGTTGGTGGCATGTGAAACCCGCATGTGGAGCATTCGTTTGTGTGGGATGCTCTACCAGGTTCATTCCTAGATAATGCACTCAAAGGGCACTAAGCATAGAGTGTGAAAACTGAGTTTCCTTGAGAGCTGCTTGGAAGCCTGATGGTGTGTGAAGTTAGTGAGCCAAATGGAGTTGTTCTCCCACAAGAACCACTCGGCTGATCCTTCTTCAATATGCCCTTCACCAACATGCAGTGTTTCCTTGATTGAATTAGCTCTCACACCAATATTTGCGTCTAGAGCCTTTGCAATGAGGGCTATCTGAAAACGGCTGTGGCGCTGAAGTTGCCTGTGAATGTGGAGTTGGTGGCATGTGAAACCCGCATGTGGAGCATTCGTTTGTGTGGGATGCTCCAGCAGGTTCATTCCTAGATAATGCACTCAAAGGGCACTAAGCATAGAGTGTGAAAACTGAGTTTCCTTGCGAGCTGCTTGGAAGCCTGATGGTGTGTGAAGTTAGTGAGCCAAATGGAGTTGTTCTCCCACAAGAACCACTCGGCTGATCCTTCTTCAATATGCCCTTCACCAACATGCATTGTTTCCTTGATTGAATTAGCTCTCACACCAATATTTGCGTCTAGAGCCTTTGCATTGAGGGCTAACTGAAAACGGCTGTGGCGCTGAAGTTGCCTGTGAATGTGGAGTTGGTAGTATGTGAAACCCGCATGTGGAGCATTCGTTTGTGTGGGATGCTGACCAAGCTTCATTTCAGTCCTAGGCACACAAAGGGCACTAAGCATAGAGTGTGAAAACTGAGTTTCCTTGAGAGCTGCTTGGAAGCCTGATGGTGTGTGAAGTTAGTGAGCCAAATGGAGTTGTTCTCCCACAAGAACCACTCGGCTGATCCTTCTTCAATATGCCCTTCACCAACATGCAGTGTTTCCTTGATTGAATTAGCTCTCACATCAATATTTGCGTCTAGAGCCTTTGCATTGAGGGTTATCTGAAAACGGCTGTGGCGCTGAAGTTGCCTGTGAATGTGGAGTTGGTGGCATGTGAAACCCGCATGTGGAGCATTCGTTTGTGTGGGATGCTCTACCAGGTTCATTTCAGTCTTAGCCATACAAGGGGACTAAGCATAGAGTGTGAAAACTGAGTTTCCTTGCGAGCTGCTTGGAAGCCTGATGGTGTGTGAAGTTAGTGAGCCAAATGGAGTTGTTCTCCCACAAGAACCACTCGGCTGATCCTTCTTCAATATGCCCTTCACCAACATGCAGTGTTTCCTTGATTGAATTAGCTCTCACACCAATATTTGCGTCTAGAGCCTTTGCATTGAGGGCTATCTGAAAACGGCTGTGGCGCTGAAGTTGCCTGTGAATGTGGAGTTGGTGGCATGTGAAACCCGCATGTGGAGCATTCGTTTGTGTGGGATGCTGACCAAGCTTCATTTCAGTCCTAGGCACACAAAGGGCACTAAGCATAGAGTGTGAAATCTGAGTTTCCTTGAGAGCTGCTTGGAAGCCTGATGGTGTGTGAAGTTAGTGAACCAAATGGAGTTGTTCGCCAACAAGAACCACTCAGCTGATCCTTCTTCAATATGCCCTACACCAACATGCAGTGTTTCCTTGATTGAATTAGCTCTCACACCAATATTTGCGTCTAGAGCCTTTGCATTGAGGGCTATCTGAAAACGGCTGTGGCGCTGGGTTGCCTGTGAATGTGGGGTTGGTGGCATGTGAAACCCGCATGTGGAGCATTCGTTTGTGTGGGATGCTCTACCAGGTTCATTCCTAGATAATGCACACAAAGGGCACTAAGCATAGAGTGTGAAAACTGAGTTTCCTTGAGAGCTGCTTGGAAGCCTGGTGGTGTGTGAAGTTAGTGAGCCAAATGGAGTTGTTCTCCCACAAGAACCACTCGGCTGATGCTTCTTCAATATGCCCTTCACCAACATACAGTGTTTCCTTGATTGAATTAGCTCTCACACCAATATTTGCGTCTAGAGCCTTTGCATTGAGGGCTATCTGAAAACGGCTGTGGCGCTGAAGTTGCCTGTGAATGTGGAGTTGGTGGCATGTGAAACCCGCATGTGGAGCATTCGTTTGTGTGGGATGCTGACCAAGCTTCATTTCAGTCCTAGACACAAGAAGGGCACTAAGCATAGAGTGTGAAAACTGAGTTTCCTTGAGAGCTGCTTGGAAGCCTGATGGTGTGTGAAGTTAGTGAGCCAAATGGAGTTGTTCTCCCACAAGAACCACTCGGCTGATCCTTCTTCAATATGCCCTTCACCAACATGCAGTGTTTCCTTGATTGAATTAGCTCTCACACCAATATTTGCGTCTAGAGCCTTTGCATTGAGGGCTATCTGAAAACGGCTGTGGCGCTGAAGTTGCCTGTGAATGTGGAGTTGGTGCCATGTGAAACCCGCATGTGGAGCATTCGTTTGTGTGGGATGCTGACCAAGATTCATTTCGGTCCTAGGCACACAAATGGCACTAAGCATGGAGTGTGAAAACTGAGTTTCCTTGAGAGCTGCTTGGAAGCCTGATGGTGTGTGAAGTTAGTGAGCCAAATGGAGTTGTTCTCAAACAAGAACCACTCGGCTGATCCTTCTTCAATATGCCCTTCACCAACATGCAGTGTTTCCTTGATTGAATTAGCTCTCACACCAATATTTGCGTCTAGAGCTTTTGCATTGAGGGCTATCTGAAAACAGCTGTGGCGCTGAAGTTGCCTGTGAATGTGGAGTTGGTGGCATGTGAAACCCGTATGTGGAGCATTCGTTTGTGTGGGATGCTCTACCAGGTTCATTTCAGTCCTAGCCAAAGAAAGGGCACTAAGCATAGAGTGTGAAAACTGAGTTTCCTTGAGAGCTGCTTGGAAGCCTGATGGTGTGTGAAGTTAGTGAGCCAAATGGAGTTGTTCTCCCACAAGAACCACTCGGCTGATCCTTCTTCAATATGCCCTTCACCAACATGCAGTGTTTCCTTGATTGAATTAGCTCTCACACCAATATTTGCGTCTAGAGCCTTTGCATTGAGGGCTATCTGAAAACGGCTGTGGCGCTGAAGTTGCCTGTGAATGTGGAGTTGGTGGCATGTGAAACCCGCATGTGGAGCATTCGTTTGTGTGGGATGCTGACCAAGCTTCATTTCAGTCCTAGGCACACAAAGGGCACTAAGCATAGAGTGTGAAATCTGAGTTTCCTTGAGAGCTGCTTGGAAGCCTGATGGTGTGTGAAGTTAGTGAGCCAAATGGAGTTGTTCTCCCACAAGAACCACTCAGCTGATCCTTCTTCAATATGCCCTTCACCAACATGCAGTGTTTCCTTGATTGAATTAGCTCTCACACCAATATTTGCGTCTAGAGCCTTTGCATTGAGGGCTATCTGAAAACGGCTGTGGCGCTGGGTTGCCTGTGAATGTGGGGTTGGTGGCATGTGAAACCCGCATGTGGAGCATTCGTTTGTGTGGGATGCTCTACCAGGTTCATTCCTAGATAATGCACTCAAAGGGCACTAAGCATAGAGTGTGAAAACTGAGTTTCCTTGAGAGCTGCTTGGAAGCCTGGTGGTGTGTGAAGTTAGTGAGCCAAATGGAGTTGTTCTCCCACAAGAACCACTCGGCTGATCCTTCTTCAATATGCCCTTCACCAACATGCAGTGTTTCCTTGATTGAATTAGCTCTCACACAAATATTTGCGTCTAGAGCCTTTGCATTGAGGGCTATCTGCAAACGGCTGTGGCACTGAAGTTGCCTGTGAATGTGGAGTTGGTGGCATGTGAAACCCGCATGTGGAACATTCGTTTGTGTGGGATGCTGACCAAGCTTCATTTCAGTCCTAGGCATAAGAAGGTGCACTAAGCATAGAGTGTGAAAACTGAGTTTCCTTGAGAGCTGCTTGGAAGCCTGATGGTGTGTGACGTTAGTGAGCCAAATGGAGTTGTTCTCCCACAAGAACCACTCGGCTGATCCTTCTTCAATATGCCCTTCACCAACATGCAGTGTTTCCTTGATTGAATTAGCTCTCACACCAATATTTGCGTCTAGAGCCTTTGCATTGAGGGCTATCTGAAAACGGCTGTGGCGCTGAAGTTGCCTGTGAATGTGGAGTTGGTGGCATGTGAAACCCGCATGTGGAGCATTCGTTTGTGTGGGATGCTGACCAAGCTTCATTTCAGTCCTAGGCACACAAAGGGCACTAAGCATAGAGTGTGAAATCTGAGTTTCCTTGAGAGCTGCTTGGAAGCCTGATGGTGTGTGAAGTTAGTGAACCAAATGGAGTTGTTCTCCCACAAGAACCACTCAGCTGATCCTTCTTCAATATGCCCTACACCCACATGCAGTGTTTCCTTGATTGAATTAGCTCTCACACCAATATTTGCGTCTAGAGCCTTTGCATTGAGGGCTATCTGAAAACGGCTGTGGCGCTGGGTTGCCTGTGAATGTGGGGTTGGTGGCATGTGAAACCCGCATGTGGAGCATTCGTTTGTGTGGGATGCTGACCAAGCTTCATTTCAGTCCTAGGCACACAAAGGGCACTAAGCATAGAGTGTGAAAACTGAGTTTCCTTGAGAGCTGCTTGGAAGCCTGATGGTGTGTGAAGTTAGTGAGCCAAATGGAGTTGTTCTCCCACAAGAACCACTCGGCTGATCCTTCTTCAATATGCCCTTCACCAACATGCAGTGTTTCCTTGATTGAATTAGCTCTCACACACCAATATTTGTGTCTAGAGCCTTTGCATTGAGGGCTATCTGAAAACGGCTGTGGCGCTGAAGTTGCCTGTGAATGTGGAGTTGGTGGCATGTGAAACCCGCATGTGGAGCATTCATTTGTGTGGATGCTCTACCAGGTTCATTCATAGATAATGCACTCAAAGGGCACTAAGCATAGAGTGTGAAAACTGAGTTTCCTTGAGAGCTGCTTGGAAGCCTGATGGTGTGTGAAGTTAGTGAGCAAATGGAGTTGTTCTCCCACAAGAACCACTCGGCTGATCCTTCTTCAATATGCCCTTCACCAACATGCAGTGTTTCCTTGATTGAATTAGCTCTCACACCAATATTTGCGTCTAGAGCCTTTGCATTGAGGCTATCTGAAAACGGCTGTGGCGCTGAAGTTGCCTGTGAATGTGGAGTTGGTGCATGTGAACCCGCATGTGGAGCATTCGTTTGTGTGGGATGCTCTACCAGGTTCATTCAGTCCTAGCCAAAGAAAGGGCACTAAGCATAGAGTGTGAAAACTGAGTTTCCTTGAGAGCTGCTTGGAAGCCTGATGGTGTGTGAAGTTAGTGAGCCAAATGAGTTGTTCTCCCACAAGAACCACTCGGCTGATCCTTCTTTTTCAATATGCCCTTCACCAACCATGCAGTGTTTCCTTGATTGAATTAGCTCTCACACCAATATTTGCGTCTAGAGCCTTTGCATTGAGGGCTATCTGAAAATGGCTGTGGCGCTGAAGTTGCCTGTGAATGTGGAGTTGGGTGGCATTGTGAAACCCGCATGTGGAGCAATCGTTTGTGTGGGATGCTCAGCAGGTTCATTCCTAGATATGCAATCAAAGGGCACTAAGCATAGAGTGTGAAAACTGAGTTTCCTTGCGAGCTGCTTGGAAGCCTGATGGTGTGTGAAGTTAGTGAGCCAATGGAGTTGTTCTCAAACAAGAACCACTTCGGCTGATCTTCTTCAATATGCCCTTCACCAACATGCAGTGTTTCCTTGATTGAATTAGCTCTCACACCAATATTTGCGTCTAGAGCCTTTGCATTGATGGCTAACTGAAAACGGCTGTGGCGCTGAAGTTGCCTGTGAATGTGGAGTTGGTGCATGTGAAACCCGCATGTGGAGCATTCGTTTGTGTGGGATGCTGACCAAGCTTCATTTCAGTCCTAGGCACACAAAGGGCACTAAGCATAGAGTGTGAAAACTGAGTTTCCTTGAGAGCTGCTTGGAAGCCTGATGGTGTGTGAAGTTAGTGAGCCAAATGGAGTTGTTCTCCACAAGAACCACTCGGCTGATCCTTCTTCAATATGCCCTTCACCAACATGCAGTGTTTCCTTGATTGAATTAGCTCTCACACCAATATTTGCGTCTAGAGCCTTTGCATTGAGGGCTATCTGAAAACGGCTGTGGCGCTGAAGTTGCCTGTGAATGTGGAGTTGGTGCCATGTGAAACCCGCATGTGGAGCATTCGTTTGTGTGGGATGCTGACCAAGCTTCATTTCAGTCCAAGGCACACAAAGAGCACTAAGCATAGAGTGTGAAAACTGAGTTTCCTGAGAGCTGCTTGGAAGCCTGATGGTGTGTGAAGTTAGTGAGCCAAATGGAGTTGTTCTCCCACAAGAACCACTCGGCTGATCCTTCTTCAATATGCCCTTCACCAACATGCAGTGTTTCCTTGATTGAATTAGCTCTCACACCAATATTTGCGTCTAGAGCCTTTGCATTGAGGGCTATCTGAAAACGGCTGTGGCACTGAAGTTGCCTGTGAATGTGGAGTTGGTGGCATGTGAAACCCGCATGTGGAACATTCGTTTTTGTGGGATGCTGACCAAGATTCATTTCAGTCCTAGGCACACAAAAGGGCACTAAGCATAGAGTGTGAAAACTGAGTTTCCTTGAGAGCTGCTTGGAAGCCTGATGTGTGTGAAGTTAGTGAGCCAAATGGAGTTGTTCTCCCACAAGAACACTCGGCTGATCCTTCTTCAATATGCCCTTCACCAACATGCAGTGTTTCCTTGATTGAATTAGCTCTCACACCAATATTTGCGTCTAGAGCCTTTGCATTGAGGGCTATCTGAAAACGGCTGTGGCGCTGAAGTTGCCTGTGAATGTGGAGTTGGTGGCATGTGAAACCCGCATGTGGAGCATTCGTTTGTGTGGGATGCTCCAGCAGGTTCATTCCTAGATAATGCACTCAAAGGGCACTAAGCATAGAGTGTGAAAACTGAGTTTCCTTGCGAGCTGCTTGGAAGGCCTGATGGTGTGTGAAGTTAGTGAGCCAAATGGAGTTGTTCTCCCACAAGAACCACTCGGCTGATCCTTCTTCAATATGCCCTTCACCAACATGCAGTGTTTCCTTGATTGAATTAGCTCTCACACCAATATTTGCGTCTAGAGCCTTTGCATTGAGGGCTATCTGAAAACGGCTGTGGCGCTGAAGTTGCCTGTGAATGTGGAGTTGGTGGCATGTGAAACCCGCATGTGGAGCATTCGTTTGTGTGGGATGCTGACCAAGATTCATTTCAGTCCTAGGCACACAAAGGGCACTAAGCATAGAGTGTGGAAAACTGAGTTCCTTGCGAGCTGCTGGAAGCCTGATGGTGTGTGAAGTTAGTGAGCCAAATGGAGTTGTTCTCAAACAAGAACCACTCGGCTGATCCTTCTTCAATATGCCCTTCACCAACATGCAGTGTTTCCTTGATTGAATTAGCTCTCACATCAATATTTGCGTCTAGAGCCTTTGCATTGAGGGTTATCTGAAAACGGCTGTGGCGCTGAGAGTTGCCTGTGAATGTGGAGTTGGTGGCATGTGAAACCCGCATGTGGAGCATTCGTTTGTGTGGGATGCTCTACCAGGTTCATTTCAGTCTTAGCCATACAAAGGGCACTAAGCATAGAGTGTGAAAACTGAGTTTCCTTGAGAGCTGCTTGGAAGCCTGATGGTGTGTGAAGTTAGTGAGCCAAATGGAGTTGTTCTCCCACAAGAACCACTCGGCTGATCCTTCTTCAATATGCCCTTCACCAACATGCAGTGTTTCCTTGATTGAATTAGCTCTCACACCCAATATTTGCGTCTAGAGCCTTTGCATTGAGGGGCTTATCTGAAAACGGCTGTGGCGCCAGAAGTTGCCTGTGAATGTGGAGTTGGTGGCATGTGAAACCCGCATGTGGAGCATTCGTTTGTGTGGGATGCTGACCAAGCTTCATTCAGTCCTAGGCACACAAAGGGCACTAAGCATAGAGTGTGAAATCTGAGTTTCCTTGAGAGCTGCTTGGAAGCCTGATGGTGTGTGAAGTTAGTGAACAAATGGAGTTGTTCTCCCACAAGAACCACTCAGCTGATCCTTCTTCAATATGCCCTACACCCACATGCAGTGTTTCCTTGATTGAATTAGCTCTCACACCAATATTTGCGTCTAGAGCCTTTGCATTGAGGGCTATCTGAAAACGGCTGTGGCGCTGGGTTGCCTGTGAATGTGGGGTTGGTGGCATGTGAAACCCGCATGTGGAGCATTCGTTTGTGTGGGATGCTCTACCAGGTTCATTCCTAGATAATGCACTCAAAGGGCACTAAGCATAGAGTGTGAAAACTGAGTTTCCTTGAGAGCTGCTTGGAAGCCTGGTGGTGTGTGAAGTTAGTGAGCCAAATGGAGTTGTTCTCCCACAAGAACCACTCGGCTGATGCTTCTTCAATATGCCCTTCACCAACATACAGTGTTTCCTTGATTGAATTAGCTCTCACACCAATATTTGCGTCTAGAGCCTTTGCATTGAGGGCTATCTGAAAACGGCTGTGGCGCTGAAGTTGCCTGTGAATGTGGAGTTGGTGGCATGTGAAACCCGCATGTGGAGCATTCGTTTGTGTGGGATGCTGACCAAGCTTCATTTCAGTCCTAGGCATAAGAAGGTGCACTAAGCATAGAGTGTGAACACTGAGTTTCATTGAGAGCTGCTTGGAAGCCTGATGGTGTGTGACGTTAGTGAGCCAAATGGAGTTGTTCTCCCACAAGAACCACTCGGCTGATCCTTCTTCAATATGCCCTTCACCAACATGCAGTGTTTCCTTGATTGAATTAGCTCTCACACCAATATTTGCGTCTAGAGCCTTTGCATTGAGGGCTATCTGAAAACGGCTGTGGCGCTGAAGTTGCCTCTGAATGTGGAGTTGGTGCCATGTGAAACCCGCATGTGGAGCATTCGTTTGTGTGGGATGCTGACCAAGCTTCATTTCAGTCCTAGGCACACAAAGGGCACTAAGCATAGATTGTGAAAACTGAGTTTCCTTGAGAGCTGCTTGGAAGCCTAATGGTGTGTGAAGTTAGTGAGCCAAATGGAGTTGTTCTCAAACAAGAACCACTCGGCTGATCCTTCTTCAATATGCCCTTCACCAACATGCAGTGTTTCCTTGATTGAATTAGCTCTCACACCAATATTTGCGTCTAGAGCCTTTGCATTGAGGGCTATCTGAAAACGGCTGTGGCGCTGAAGTTGCCTGTGAATGTGGAGTTGGTGGCATGTGAAACCCGCATGTGGAGCATTCGTTTGTGTGGGATGCTCTACCAGGTTCATTTCAGTCCTAGCCAAAGAAAGGGCACTAAGCATAGAGTGTGAAAACTGAGTTTCCTTGAGAGCTGCTTGGAAGCCTGATGGTGTGTGAAGTTAGTGAGCCAAATGGAGTTGTTCTCATACAAGAACCACTCGGCTGATCCTTCTTCAATATGCCCTTCACCAACATGCAGTGTTTCCTTGATTGAATTAGCTCTCACACCAATATTTGCGTCTAGAGCCTTTGCATTGAGGGCTATCTGAAAACGGCTGTGGCGCTGAAGTTGCCTGTGAATGTGGAGTTGGTGGCATGTGAAACCCGCATGTGGAGCATTCGTTTGTGTGGGATGCTCTACCAAGTTCATTCCTAGATAATGCACTCAAAGGGCACTAAGCATAGAGTGTGAAAACTGAGTTTCCTTGAGAGCTGCTTGGAAGCCTGATGGTGTGTGAAGTTAGTGAGCCAAATGGAGTTGTTCTCCCACAAGAACCACTCGGCTGATCCTTCTTCAATATGCCCTTCACCAACATGCAGTGTTTCCTTGATTGAATTAGCTCTCACACAAATATTTGCGTCTAGAGCCTTTGCATTGAGGGCTAACTGAAAACGGCTGTGGCGCTGAAGTTGCCTGTGAATGTGGAGTTGGTAGCATGTGAAACCCGCATGTGGAGCATTCGTTTGTGTGGGATGCTGACCAAGCTTCATTTCAGTCCTAGGCACACAAAGGGCACTAAGCATAGAGTGTAAAAACTGAGTTTCCTTGAGAGCTGCTTGGAAGCCTGATGGTGTGTGAAGTTAGTGAGCCAAATGGAGTTGTTCTCCCACAAGAACCACTCGGCTGATCCTTCTTCAATATGACCTTCACCAACATGCAGTGTTTCCTTGATTGAATTAGCTCTCACACCAATATTTGCGTCTAGAGCCTTTGCATTGAGGGCTATCTGAAAACGGCTGTGGCGCTGAAGTTGCCTGTGAATGTGGAGTTGGTGGCATGTGAAACCCGCATGTGGAGCATTCGTTTGTGTGGGATGCTGACCAAGCTTCATTTCAGTCCTATGCACACAAAGAGCACTAAGCATAGAGTGTGAAAACTGAGTTTCCTTGAGAGCTGCTTGGAAGCCTGATGGTGTGTGAAGTTAGTGAGCCAAATGGAGTTGTTCTCCCACAAGAACCACTCGGCTGATCCTTCTTCAATATGCCCTTCACCAACATGCAGTGTTTCCTTGATTGAATTAGCTCTCACATCAATGTTTGCGTCTAGAGCCTTTGCATTGAGGGTTATCTGAAAACGGCTGTGGCGCTGAAGTTGCCTGTGCATGTGGAGTTGGTGGCATGTGAAACCCGCATGTGGAGCATTCGTTTGTGTGGGATGCTGACCAAGATTCATTTCAGTCCTAGGCACACAAAGGGCACTAAGCATAGAGTGTGAAAACTGAGTTTCCTTGAGAGCTGCTTGGAAGCCTGATGGTGTGTGAAGTTAGTGAGCCAAATGGAGTTGTTCTCCCACAAGAACCACTCGGCTGATCCTTCTTCAATATGCCCTTCACCAACATGCAGTGTTTCCTTGATTGAATTAGCTCTCACACCAATATTTGCGTCTAGAGCCTTTGCATTGAGGGCTATCTGAAAACGGCTGTGGCGCTGAAGTTGCCTGTGAATGTGGAGTTGGTGGCATGTGAAACCCGCATGTGGAGCATTCGTTTGTGTGGGATGCTCTACCAGGTTCATTCCTAGATAATGCACTCAAAGGGCACTAAGCATAGAGTGTGAAAACTGAGTTTCCTTGCGAGCTGCTTGGAAGCCTGATGGTGTGTGAAGTTAGTGAGCCAAATGGAGTTGTTCTCCCACAAGAACCACTCGGCTGATCCTTCTTCAATATGCCCTTCACCAACATGCAGTGTTTCCTTGATTGAATTAGCTCTCACACCAATATTTGCGTCTAGAGCCTTTGCATTGAGGGCTAACTGAAAACGGCTGTGGCGCTGAAGTTGCCTGTGAATGTGGAGTTGGTGGCATGTGAAACCCGCATGTGGAGCATTCGTTTGTGTGGGATGCTGACCAAGATTCATTTCAGTCCTAGGCACACAAAGGGCACTAAGCATAGAGTGTGAAAACTGAGTTTCCTTGAGAGCTGCTTGGAAGCCTGATGGTGTGTGAAGTTAGTGAGCCAAATGGAGTTGTTCTCAAACAAGAACCACTCGGCTGATCCTTCTTCAATATGCCCTTCACCAACATGCAGTGTTTCCTTGATTGAATTAGCTCTCACACCAATATTTGCGTCTAAAGCCTTTGCAATGAGGGCTATCTGAAAACGGCTGTGGCGCTGAAGTTGCCTGTGAATGTGGAGTTGGTGGCATGTGAAACCCGCATGTGGAGCATTCGTTTGTGTGGGATGCTCCAGCAGGTTCATTCCTAGATAATGCACTCAAAGGGCACTAAGCATAGAGTGTGAAAACTGAGTTTCCTTGCGAGCTGCTTGGAAGCCTGATGGTGTGTGAAGTTAGTGAGCCAAATGGAGTTGTTCTCCCACAAGAACCACTCGGCTGATCCTTCTTCAATATGCCCTTCACCAACATGCATTGTTTCCTTGATTGAATTAGCTCTCACACCAATATTTGCGTCTAGAGCCTTTGCATTGAGGGCTAACTGAAAACGGCTGTGGCGCTGAAGTTGCCTGTGAATGTGGAGTTGGTAGCATGTGAAACCCGCATGTGGAGCATTCGTTTGTGTGGGATGCTGACCAAGCTTCATTTCAGTCCTAGGCACACAAAGGGCACTAAGCATAGAGTGTGAAAACTGAGTTTCCTTGAGAGCTGCTTGGAAGCCTGATGGTGTGTGAAGTTAGTGAGCCAAATGGAGTTGTTCTCCCACAAGAACCACTCGGCTGATCCTTCTTCAATATGCCCTTCACCAACATGCAGTGTTTCCTTGATTGAATTAGCTCTCACATCAATATTTGCGTCTAGAGCCTTTGCATTGAGGGTTATCTGAAAACGGCTGTGGCGCTGAAGTTGCCTGTGAATGTGGAGTTGGTGGCATGTGAAACCCGCATGTGGAGCATTCGTTTGTGTGGGATGCTCTACCAGGTTCATTTTCATTTCAGTCTTAGCCATACAAGGGGACTAAGCATAGAGTGTGAAAACTGAGTTTCCTTGCGAGCTGCTTGGAAGCCTGATGGTGTGTGAAGTTAGTGAGCCAAATGGAGTTGTTCTCCCACAAGAACCACTCGGCTGATCCTTCTTCAATATGCCCTTCACCAACATGCAGTGTTTCCTTGATTGAATTAGCTCTCACACCAATATTTGCGTCTAGAGCCTTTGCATTGAGGGCTATCTGAAAACGGCTGTGGCGCTGAAGTTGCCTGTGAATGTGGAGTTGGTGGCATGTGAAACCCGCATGTGGAGCATTCGTTTGTGTGGGATGCTGACCAAGCTTCATTTCAGTCCTAGGCACACAAAGGGCACTAAGCATAGAGTGTGAAATCTGAGTTTCCTTGAGAGCTGCTTGGAAGCCTGATGGTGTGTGAAGTTAGTGAACCAAATGGAGTTGTTCGCCAACAAGAACCACTCAGCTGATCCTTCTTCAATATGCCTACACCAACATGCAGTGTTTCCTTGATTGAATTAGCTCTCACACCAATATTTGCGTCTAGAGCCTTTGCATTGAGGGCTATCTGAAAACGGCTGTGGCGCTGGGTTGCCTGTGAATGTGGGGTTGGTGGCATGTGAAACCCGCATGTGGAGCATTCGTTTGTGTGGGATGCTCTACCAGGTTCATTCCTAGATAATGCACTCAAAGGGCACTAAGCATAGAGTGTGAAAACTGAGTTTCCTTGAGAGCTGCTTGGAAGCCTGGTGGTGTGTGAAGTTAGTGAGCCAAATGGAGTTGTTCTCCCACAAGAACCACTCGGCTGATGCTTCTTCAATATGCCCTTCACCAACATACAGTGTTTCCTTGATTGAATTAGCTCTCACACCAATATTTGCGTCTAGAGCCTTTGCATTGAGGGCTATCTGAAAACGGCTGTGGCGCTGAAGTTGCCTGTGAATGTGGAGTTGGTGGCATGTGAAACCCGCATGTGGAGCATTCGTTTGTGTGGGATGCTGACCAAGCTTCATTTCAGTCCTAGACACAAGAAGGGCACTAAGCATAGAGTGTGAAAACTGAGTTTCCTTGAGAGCTGCTTGAAGCCTGATGGTGTGTGAAGTTAGTGAGCCAAATGGAGTTGTTCTCCACAAGAACCACTCGGCTGATCCTTCTTCAATATGCCCTTCACCAACATGCAGTGTTTCCTTGATTGAATTAGCTCTCACACCAATATTTGCGTCTAGAGCCTTTGCATTGAGGGCTATCTGAAACGGCTGTGGCGCTGAAGTTGCCTGTGAATGTGAGTTGGTGGCATGTGAAACCCGCATGTGGAGCATTCGTTTGTGTGGGATGCTGACCAAGCTTCATTTCAGTCCTAGGCACACAAAGGGCACTAAGCATAGAGTGTGAAATCTGAGTTTCCTTGAGAGCTGCTTGGAAGCCTGATGGTGTGTGAAGTTAGTGAGCCAAATGGAGTTGTTCTCCCACAAGAACCACTCAGCTGATCCTTCTTCAATATGCCCTTCACCAACATGCAGTGTTTCCTTGATTGAATTAGCTCTCACACCAATATTTGCGTCTAGAGCCTTTGCATTGAGGGCTATCTGAAAACGGCTGTGGCGCTGGGTTGCCTGTGAATGTGGGGTTGGTGGCATGTGAAACCCGCATGTGGAGCATTCGTTTGTGTGGGATGCTCTACCAGGTTCATTCCTAGATAATGCACTCAAAGGGCACTAAGCATAGAGTGTGAAAACTGAGTTTCCTTGAGAGCTGCTGGAAGCCTGGTGGTGTGTGAAGTTAGTGAGCCAAATGGAGTTGTTCTCCCACAAGAACCACTCGGCTGATCCTTCTTCAATATGCCCTTCACCAACATGCAGTGTTTCCTTGATTGAATTAGCTCTCACACAAATATTTGCGTCTAGAGCCTTTGCATTGAGGGCTATCTGCAAACGGCTGTGGCACTGAAGTTGCCTGTGAATGTGGAGTTGGTGGCATGTGAAACCCGCATGTGGAACATTCGTTTGTGTGGGATGCTGACCAAGCTTCATTTCAGTCCTAGGCATGAGAAGGTGCACTAAGCATAGAGTGTGAACACTGAGTTTCCTTGAGAGCTGCTTGGAAGCCTGATGGTGTGTGACGTTAGTGAGCCAAATGGAGTTGTTCTCCCACAAGAACCACTCGGCTGATCCTTCTTCAATATGCCTTCACCAACATGCAGTGTTTCCTTGATTGAATTAGCTCTCACACCAATATTTGCGTCTAGAGCCTTTGCATTGAGGGCTATCTGAAAACGGCTGTGGCGCTGAAGTTGCCTGTGAATGTGGAGTTGGTGGCATGTGAAACCCGCATGTGGAGCATTCGTTTGTGTGGGATGCTGACCAAGCTTCATTTCAGTCCTAGGCACACAAAGGGCACTAAGCATAGAGTGTGAAATCTGAGTTTCCTTGAGAGCTGCTTGGAAGCCTGATGGTGTGTGAAGTTAGTGAACCAAATGGAGTTGTTCTCCCCACAAGAACCACTCAGCTGATCCTTCTTCAATATGCCCTACACCCACATGCAGTGTTTCCTTGATTGAATTAGCTCTCACACCAATATTTGCGTCTAGAGCCTTTGCATTGAGGCTATCTGAAAACGGCTGTGGCGCTGGGTTGCCTGTGAATGTGGGGTTGGTGGCATGTGAAACCCGCATGTGGAGCATTCGTTTGTGTGGGATGCTCTACCAGGTTCATTCCTAGATAATGCACTCAAAGGGCACTAAGCATACAGTGTGAAAACTGAGTTTCCTTGAGAGCTGCTTGGAAGCCTGGTGGTGTGTGAAGTTAGTGAGCCAAATGGAGTTGTTCTCCCACAAGAACCACTCGGCTGATGCTTCTTCAATATGCCCTTCACCAACATACAGTGTTTCCTTGATTGAATTAGCTCTCACACCAATATTTGCGTCTAGAGCCTTTGCATTGAGGGCTATCTGAAAACGGCTGTGGCGCTGAAGTTGCCTGTGAATGTGGAGTTGGTGGCATGTGAAACCCGCATGTGGAGCATTCGTTTGTGTGGGATGCTGACCAAGCTTCATTTCAGTCCTAGGCATAAGAAGGTGCACTAAGCATAGAGTGTGAAAACTGAGTTTCATTGAGAGCTGCTTGGAAGCCTGATGGTGTGTGACGTTAGTGAGCCAAATGGAGTTGTTCTCCCACAAGAACCACTCGGCTGATCCTTCTTCAATATGCCCTTCACCAACATGCAGTGTTTCCTTGATTGAATTAGCTCTCACACCAATATTTGCGTCTAGAGCCTTTGCATTGAGGGCTATCTGAAAACGGCTGTGGCGCTGAAGTTGCCTCTGAATGTGGAGTTGGTGCCATGTGAAACCCGCATGTGGAGCATTCGTTTGTGTGGGATGCTGACCAAGCTTCATTTCAGTCCTAGGCACACAAAGGGCACTAAGCATAGATTGTGAAAACTGAGTTTCCTTGAGAGCTGCTTGGAAGCCTAATGGTGTGTGAAGTTAGTGAGCCAAATGGAGTTGTTCTCAAACAAGAACCACTCGGCTGATCCTTCTTCAATATGCCCTTCACCAACATGCAGTGTTTCCTTGATTGAATTAGCTCTCACACCAATATTTGCGTCTAGAGCCTTTGCATTGAGGGCTATCTGAAAACGGCTGTGGCGCTGAAGTTGCCTGTGAATGTGGAGTTGGTGGCATGTGAAACCCGCATGTGGAGCATTCGTTTGTGTGGGATGCTCTACCAGGTTCATTTCAGTCCTAGCCAAAGAAAGGGCACTAAGCATAGAGTGTGAAAACTGAGTTTCCTTGAGAGCTGCTTGGAAGCCTGATGGTGTGTGAAGTTAGTGAGCCAAATGGAGTTGTTCTCATACAAGAACCACTCGGCTGATCCTTCTTCAATATGCCCTTCACCAACATGCAGTGTTTCCTTGATTGAATTAGCTCTCACACCAATATTTGCGTCTAGAGCCTTTGCATTGAGGGCTATCTGAAAACGGCTGTGGCGCTGAAGTTGCCTGTGAATGTGGAGTTGGTGGCATGTGAACCCGCATGTGGAGCATTCGTTTGTGTGGGATGCTCTACCAAGTTCATTCCTAGATAATGCACTCAAAGGGCACTAAGCATAGAGTGTGAAAACTGAGTTTCCTTGAGAGCTGCTTGGAAGCCTGATGGTGTGTGAAGTTAGTGAGCCAAATGGAGTTGTTCTCCACAAGAACCACTCGGCTGATCCTTCTTCAATATGCCCTTCACCAACATGCAGTGTTTCCTTGATTGAATTAGCTCTCACACAAATATTTGCGTCTAGAGCCTTTGCATTGAGGGCTAACTGAAAACGGCTGTGGCGCTGAAGTTGCCTGTGAATGTGGAGTTGGTAGCATGTGAAACCCGCATGTGGAGCATTCGTTTGTGTGGATGCTGACCAAGCTTCATTTCAGTCCTAGGCACACAAAGGGCACTAAGCATAGAGTGTAAAAACTGAGTTTCCTTGAGAGCTGCTTGGAAGCCTGATGGTGTGTGAAGTTAGTGAGCCAAATGGAGTTGTTCTCCCACAAGAACCACTCGGCTGATCCTTCTTCAATATGACCTTCACCAACATGCAGTGTTTCCTTGATTGAATTAGCTCTCACACCAATATTTGCGTCTAGAGCCTTTGCATTGAGGGCTATCTGAAAACGGCTGTGGCGCTGAAGTTGCCTGTGAATGTGAGTTGGTGGCATGTGAAACCCGCATGTGGAGCATTCGTTTGTGTGGGATGCTGACCAAGCTTCATTTCAGTCCTATGCACACAAAGAGCACTAAGCATAGAGTGTGAAAACTGAGTTTCCTTGAGAGCTGCTTGGAAGCCTGATGGTGTGTGAAGTTAGTGAGCCAAATGGAGTTGTTCTCCCACAAGAACCACTCGGCTGATCCTTCTTCAATATGCCCTTCACCAACATGCAGTGTTTCCTTGATTGAATTAGCTCTCACATCAATGTTTGCGTCTAGAGCCTTTGCATTGAGGGTTATCTGAAAACGGCTGTGGCGCTGAAGTTGCCTGTGCATGTGGAGTTGGTGGCATGTGAAACCCGCATGTGGAGCATTCGTTTGTGTGGGATGCTGACCAAGATTCATTTCAGTCCTAGGCACACAAAGGGCACTAAGCATAGAGTGTGAAAACTGAGTTTCCTTGAGAGCTGCTTGGAAGCCTGATGGTGTGTGAAGTTAGTGAGCCAAATGGAGTTGTTCTCCCACAAGAACCACTCGGCTGATCCTTCTTCAATATGCCCTTCACCAACATGCAGTGTTTCCTTGATTGAATTAGCTCTCACACCAATATTTGCGTCTAGAGCCTTTGCATTGAGGGCTATCTGAAAACGGCTGTGGCGCTGAAGTTGCCTGTGAATGTGGAGTTGGTGGCATGTGAAACCCGCATGTGGAGCATTCGTTTGTGTGGGATGCTCTACCAGGTTCATTCCTAGATAATGCACTCAAAGGGCACTAAGCATAGAGTGTGAAAACTGAGTTTCCTTGAGAGCTGCTTGGAAGCCTGATGGTGTGTGAAGTTAGTGAGCCAAATGGAGTTGTTCTCCCACAAGAACCACTCGGCTGATCCTTCTTCAATATGCCCTTCACCAACATGCAGTGTTTCCTTGATTGAATTAGCTCTCACACCAATATTTGCGTCTAGAGCCTTTGCATTGAGGGCTAACTGAAAACGGCTGTGGCGCTGAAGTTGCCTGTGAATGTGGAGTTGGTGGCATGTGAAACCCGCATGTGGAGCATTCGTTTGTGTGGGATGCTGACCAAGATTCATTTCAGTCCTAGGCACACAAAGGGCACTAAGCATAGAGTGTGAAAACTGAGTTTCCTTGAGAGCTGCTTGGAAGCCTGATGGTGTGTGAAGTTAGTGAGCCAAATGGAGTTGTTCTCAAACAAGAACCACTCGGCTGATCCTTCTTCAATATGCCCTTCACCAACATGCAGTGTTTCCTTGATTGAATTAGCTCTCACACCAATATTTGCGTCTAAAGCCTTTGCAATGAGGGCTATCTGAAAACGGCTGTGGCGCTGAAGTTGCCATGTGAATGTGGAGTTGGTGGCATGTGAAACCCGCATGTGGAGCATTCGTTTGTGTGGGATGCTCCAGCAGGTTCATTCCTAGATAATGCACTCAAGGGCACTAAGCATAGAGTGTGAAAACTGAGTTTCCTTGCGAGCTGCTTGGAAGCCTGATGGTGTGTGAAGTTAGTGAGCCAAATGGAGTTGTTCTCCCACAAGAACCACTCGGCTGATCCTTCTTCAATATGCCCTTCACCAACATGCATTGTTTCCTTGATTGAATAAGCTCTCACACCAATATTTGCGTCTAGAGCCTTTGCATTGAGGGCTAACTGAAAACGGCTGTGGCGCTGAAGTTGCCTGTGAATGTGGAGTTGGTAGCATGTGAAACCCGCATGTGGAGCATTCGTTTGTGTGGGATGCTGACCAAGCTTCATTTCAGTCCTAGGCACACAAAGGGCACTAAGCATAGAGTGTGAAAACTGAGTTTCCTTGAGAGCTGCTTGGAAGCCTGATGGTGTGTGAAGTTAGTGAGCCAAATGGAGTTGTTCTCCCACAAGAACCACTCGGCTGATCCTTCTTCAATATGCCCTTCACCAACATGCAGTGTTTCCTTGATTGAATTAGCTCTCACACCAATATTTGCGTCTAGAGCCTTTGCATTGAGGGTTATCTGAAAACGGCTGTGGCGCTGAAGTTGCCTGTGAATGAGGAGTTGGTGGCATGTGAAACCCGCATGTGGAGCATTCGTTTGTGTGGATGCTCTACCAGGTTCATTTCAGTCTTAGCCATACAAGGGGACTAAGCATAGAGTGTGAAACTGAGTTTCCTTGCGAGCTGCTTGGAAGCCTGATGGTGTGTGAAGTTAGTGAGCCAAATGGAGTTGTTCTCCCACAAGAACCACTCGGCTGATCCTTCTTCAATATGCCCTTCACCAACATGCAGTGTTTCCTTGATTGAATTAGCTCTCACACCAATATTTGCGTCTAGAGCCTTTGCATTGAGGGCTATCTGAAAACGGCTGTGGCGCTGATTGTGAATGTGGAGTTGGTGGCATGTGAAACCCGCATGTGGAGCATTCGTTTGTGTGGGATGCTGACCAAGCTTCATTTCAGTCCTAGGCACACAAAGGGCACTAAGCATAGAGTGTGAAATCTGAGTTTCCTTGAGAGCTGCTTGGAAGCCTGATGGTGTGTGAAGTTAGTGAACCAAATGGAGTTGTTCGCCAACAAGAACCACTCAGCTGATCCTTCTTCAATATGCCCTACACCAACATGCAGTGTTTCCTTGATTGAATTAGCTCTCACACCAATATTTGCGTCTAGAGCCTTTGCATTGAGGGCTATCTGAAAACGGCTGTGGCGCTGGGTTGCCTGTGAATGTGGGGTTGGTGGCATGTGAAACCCGCATGTGGAGCATTCGTTTGTGTGGGATGCTCTACCAGGTTCATTCCTAGATAATGCACTCAAAGGGCACTAAGCATAGAGTGTGAAAACTGAGTTTCCTTGAGAGCTGCTTGGAAGCCTGGTGGTGTGTGAAGTTAGTGAGCCAAATGGAGTTGTTCTCCCACAAGAACCACTCGGCTGATGCTTCTTCAATATGCCCTTCACCAACATACAGTGTTTCCTTGATTGAATTAGCTCTCACACCAATATTTGCGTCTAGAGCCTTTGCATTGAGGGCTATCTGAAAACGGCTGTGGCGCTGAAGTTGCCTGTGAATGTGGAGTTGGTGGCATGTGAAACCCGCATGTGGAGCATTCGTTTGTGTGGGATGCTGACCAAGCTTCATTTCAGTCCTAGACACAAGAAGGGCACTAAGCATAGAGTGTGAAAACTGAGTTTCCTTGAGAGCTGCTTGGAAGCCTGATGGTGTGTGAAGTTAGTGAGCCAAATGGAGTTGTTCTCCCACAAGAACCACTCGGCTGATCCTTCTTCAATATGCCCTTCACCAACATGCAGTGTTTCCTTGATTGAATTAGCTCTCACACCAATATTTGCGTCTAGAGCCTTTGCATTGAGGGCTATCTGAAAACGGCTGTGGCGCTGAAGTTGCCTGTGAATGTGGAGTTGGTGCCATGTGAAACCCGCATGTGGAGCATTCGTTTGTGTGGGATGCTGACCAAGATTCATTTCGGTCCTAGGCACACAAATGGCACTAAGCATGGAGTGTGAAAACTGAGTTTCCTTGAGAGCTGCTTGGAAGCCTGATGGTGTGTGAAGTTAGTGAGCCAAATGGAGTTGTTCTCTCAAACAAGAACCACTCGGCTGATCCTTCTTCAATATGCCCTTCACCAACATGCAGTGTTTCCTTGATTGAATTAGCTCTCACACCAATATTTGCGTCTAGAGCTTTTGCATTGAGGGCTATCTGAAAACAGCTGTGGCGCTGAAGTTGCCTGTGAATGTGGAGTTGGTGGCATGTGAAACCCGTATGTGGAGCATTCGTTTGTGTGGGATGCTCTACCAGGTTCATTTCAGTCCTAGCCAAAGAAAGGGCACTAAGCATAGAGTGTGAAAACTGAGTTTCCTTGAGAGCTGCTTGGAAGCCTGATGGTGTGTGAAGTTAGTGAGCCAAATGGAGTTGTTCTCCCACAAGAACCACTCGGCTGATCCTTCTTCAATATGCCCTTCACCAACATGCAGTGTTTCCTTGATTGAATTAGCTCTCACACCAATATTTGCGTCTAGAGCCTTTGCATTGAGGGCTATCTGAAAACGGCTGTGGCGCTGAAGTTGCCTGTGAATGTGGAGTTGGTGGCATGTGAAACCCGCATGTGGAGCATTCGTTTGTGTGGGATGCTGACCAAGCTTCATTTCAGTCCTAGGCACACAAAGGGCACTAAGCATAGAGTGTGAAATCTGAGTTTCCTTGAGAGCTGCTTGGAAGCCTGATGGTGTGTGAAGTTAGTGAGCCAAATGGAGTTGTTCTCCCACAAGAACCACTCAGCTGATCCTTCTTCAATATGCCCTTCACCAACATGCAGTGTTTCCTTGATTGAATTAGCTCTCACACCAATATTTGCGTCTAGAGCCTTTGCATTGAGGGCTATCTGAAAACGGCTGTGGCGCTGGGTTGCCTGTGAATGTGGGTGGTTGCCTGTGAATGTGGGGTTGGTGGCATGTGAAACCCGCATGTGGAGCATTCGTTTGTGTGGGATGCTCTACCAGGTTCATTCCTAGATAATGCACTCAAAGGGCACTAAGCATAGAGTGTGAAAACTGAGTTTCCTTGAGAGCTGCTTGGAAGCCTGGTGGTGTGTGAAGTTAGTGAGCCAAATGGAGTTGTTCTCCCACAAGAACCACTCGGCTGATCCTTCTTCAATATGCCCTTCACCAACATGCAGTGTTTCCTTGATTGAATTAGCTCTCACACAAATATTGCGTCTAGAGCCTTTGCATTGAGGGCTATCTGCAAACGGCTGTGGCACTGAAGTTGCCTGTGAATGTGGAGTTGGTGGCATGTGAAACCCGCATGTGGAACATTCGTTTGTGTGGGATGCTGACCAAGCTTCATTTCAGTCCTGGGCATAAGAAGGTGCACTAAGCATAGAGTGTGAACACTGAGTTTCCTTGAGAGCTGCTTGGAAGCCTGATGGTGTGTGACGTTAGTGAGCCAAATGGAGTTGTTCTCCCACAAGAACCACTCGGCTGATCCTTCTTCAATATGCCCTTCACCAACATGCAGTGTTTCCTTGATTGAATTAGCTCTCACACCAATATTTGCGTCTAGAGCCTTTGCATTGAGGGCTATCTGAAAACGGCTGTGGCGCTGAAGTTGCCTGTGAATGTGGAGTTGGTGCATGTGAAACCCGCATGTGGAGCATTCGTTTGTGTGGGATGCTCTACCAGGTTCATTTCAGTCCTAGCCAAAGAAAGGGCACTAAGCATAGAGTGTGAAAACTGAGTTTCCTTGAGAGCTGCTTGGAAGCCTGATGGTGTGTGAAGTTAGTGAGCCAAATGGAGTTGTTCTCCTACAAGAACCACTCGGCTGATCTTCTTCAATATGCCCTTCACCAACATGCAGTGTTTCCTTGATTGAATTAGCTCTCACACCAATATTTGCGTCTAGAGCCTTTGCATTGAGGGCTATCTGAAAACGGCTGTGGCGCTGAAGTTGCCTGTGAATGTGGAGTTGGTGGCATGTGAAACCCGCATGTGAGCATTCGTTTGTGTGGGATGCTCCAGCAGGTTCATTCCTAGATAATGCACTCAAAGGGCACTAAGCATAGAGTGTGAAAACTGAGTTTCCTTGAGAGCTGCTTGGAAGCCTGATGGTGTTTGAAGTTAGTGAGCAATGGAGTTGTTCTCCCACAAGAACCACTCGGCTGATGCTTCTTCAATATGCCCTTCACCAACATGCAGTGTTTCCTTGATTGAATTAGCTCTCACACCAATATTTGGCGTCTAGAGCCTTTGCATTGAGGCTATCTGAAAACGGCTGTGGCGCTGAAGTTGCCTGTGAATGTGGAGTTGGTAGCATGTGAAACCCGCATGTGGAGCATTCGTTTGTGTGGGATGCTGACCAAGCTTCATTTCAGTCCTAGGCACACAAAGGGCACTAAGCATAGAGTGTAAAAACTGAGTTTCCTTGAGAGCTGCTTGAAGCCTGATGGTGTTGAAGTTAGTGAGCCAAATGGAGTTGTTCTCAAAAAAGAACCACTCGGCTGATCCTTCTTCAATATGCCCTTCACCAACATGCAGTGTTTCCTTGATTGAATTAGCTCTCACATCAATATTTGCGTCTAGAGCCTTTGCATTGAGGGCTATCTGAAAAGGCTGTGGCGCTGAAGTTGCCTGTGAATGTGGAGTTGGTGGCACGTGAAACCCGCATGTGGAGCATTCGTTTTTGTGGATGCTGACCAAGCTTCATTTCAGTCCTATGCACACAAAGAGCACTAAGCATAGAGTGTGAAAACTGAGTTTCCTTGAGAGCTGCTTGAAGCCTGATGGTGTGTGAAGTTAGTGAGCCAAATGGAGTTGTTCTCCCACAAGAACCACTCGGCTGATCCTTCTTCAATATGCCCTTCACCAACATGCAGTGTTTCTTGATTGAATTAGCTCTCACATCATATTGCGTCTAGAGCCTTTGCATTGAGGGTTATCTGAAAACGGCTGTGGCGCTGAAGTGCCTGTGCATGTGGAGTTGGTGGCATGTGAAACCCGCATGTGGAGCATTCGTTTGTGTGGGATGCTCTACCAGGTTCATTTCAGTCCTAGCCATACAAAGGGCACTAAGCATAGAGTGTGAAAACTGAGTTTCCTTGAGAGCTGCTTGGAAGCCTGATGGTGTGTGAAGTTAGTGAGCCAAATGGAGTTGTTCTCCCACAAGAACCACTCGGCTGATCCTTCTTCAATATGCCCTTCACCAACATGCAGTGTTTCCTGATTGAATTAGCTCTCACATCAATATTTGCGTCTAGAGCCTTTGCATTGAGGGTTATCTGAAAACGGCTGTGGCGCTGAAGTTGCCTGTGCATGTGGAGTTGGTGGCATGTGAAACCCGCATGTGGAGCATTCGTTTGTGTGGGATGCTCTACCAGGTTCATTTCAGTCCTAGCCATACAAAGGGCACTAAGCATAGAGTGTGAAAACTGAGTTTCCTTGAGAGCTGCTTGGAAGCCTGATGGTGTGTGAAGTTAGTGAGCCAAATGGAGTTGTTCTCCCACAAGAACCACTCGGCTGATCCTTCTTCAATATGCCTTCACCAACATGCAGTGTTTCCTTGATTGAATTAGCTCTCACAATCAATATTTGCGTCTAGAGCCTTTGCATTGAGGGTTATTTGAAAACGGCTGTGGCGCTGAGTTGCCTGTGCATGTGGAGTTGGTGGCATGTGAAACCCGCATGTGGAGCATTCGTTTGTGTGGGATGCTGACCAAGCTTCATTTCAGTCCTAGCCATACAAAGGGCACTAAGCATAGAGTGTGAAAACTGAGTTTCCTTGAGAGCTGCTTGGAAGCCTGATGGTGTGTGAAGTTAGTGAGCCAAATGGAGTTGTTCTCCACAAGAACCACTCGGCTGATCCTTCTTCAATATGCCCTTCACCAACATGCAGTGTTTCCTTGATTGAATTAGCTCTCACACCAATATTTGCGTCTAGAGCCTTTGCATTGAGGGCTATCTGAAAACGGCTGTGCGCTGAAGTTGCCTGTGAATGTGGAGTTGGTGGCATGTGAAACCCGCATGTGGAGCATTCGTTTGTGTGGGATGCTGACCAAGCTTCATTCAGTCCTAGGCACACAAAGGGCACTAAGCATAGAGTGTGAAATCTGAGTTTCCTTGAGAGCTGCTTGGAAGCCTGATGGTGTGTGAAGTTAGTGAACCAAATGGAGTTGTTCTCCCACAAGAACCACTCGGCTGATCCTTCTTCAATATGCCCTTCACCAACATGCAGTGTTTCCTTGATTGAATTAGCTCTCACACCAATATTTGCGTCTAGAGCTTTTGCATTGAGGGCTATCTGAAAACGGCTGTGGCGCTGAAGTTGCCTGTGAATGTGGAGTTGGTGGCATGTGAAACCAGTATGTGGAGCATTCGTTTGTGTGGGATGCTCTACCAGGTTCATTTCAGTCCTAGCCAAAGAAAGGGCACTAAGCATAGAGTGTGAAAACTGAGTTTCCTTGAGAGCTGCTTGGAAGCCTGATGGTGTGTGAAGTTAGTGAGCCAAATGGAGTTGTTCTCCTACAAGAACCACTCGGCTGATCCTTCTTCAATATGCCCTTCACCAACATGCAGTGTTTCCTTGATTGAATTAGCTCTCACACCAATATTTGCGTCTAGAGCCTTTGCATTGAGGGCTATCTGAAAACGGCTGTGGCGCTGAAGTTGCCTGTGAATGTGGAGTTGGTGGCATGTGAAACCCGCATGTGGAGCATTCGTTTGTGTGGGATGCTGACCAAGCTTCATTTCAGTCCTAGGCACACAAAGGGCACTAAGCATAGAGTGTGAAATCTGAGTTTCCTTGAGAGCTGCTTGGAAGCCTGATGGTGTGTGAAGTTAGTGAGCCAAATGGAGTTGTTCTCCCACAAGAACCACTCAGCTGATCCTTCTTCAATATGCCCTTCACCAACATGCAGTGTTTCCTTGATTGAATTAGCTCTCACACCAATATTTGCGTCTAGAGCCTTTGCATGAGGGCTATGTAAAACGGCTGTGGCGCTGGTTGCCTGTGATGTGGGTTGGTGCATGTGAAACCCGCATGTGGAGCATTCGTTTGTGTGGGATGCTCTACCAGGTTCATTCCTAGATAATGCACTCAACGGGCACTAAGCATAGAGTGTGAAAAACTGAGTTTCCTTGAGAGCTGCTTGGAAGCCTGGTGGTGTGTGAAGTTAGTGAGCCAAATGGAGTTGTTCTCCCACAAGAACCACTCGGCTGATCCTTCTTCAATATGCCCTTCACCAACATGCAGTGTTTTCCTTGATTGAATTAGCTCTCACACAAATATTTGCGTCTAGAGCCTTTGCATTGAGGGCTATCTGAAAACGGCTGTGGCACTGAAGTTGCCTGTGAATGTGGAGTTGGTGGCATGTGAAACCCGCATGTGGAACATTCGTTTGTGTGGATGCTGACCAAGCTTCATTTCAGTCCTAGGCATAAGAAGGTGCACTAAGCATAGAGTGTGAACACTGAGTTTCCTTGAGAGCTGCTTGGAAGCCTGATGGTGTGTGACGTTAGTGAGCCAAATGGAGTTGTTCTCCCACAAGAACCACTCGGCTGATCCTTCTTCAATATGCCCTTCACCAACATGCAGTGTTTCCTTGATTGAATTAGCTCTCACACCAATATTTGCGTCTAGAGCCTTTGCATTGAGGGCTATCTGAAAACGGCTGTGGCGCTGAAGTTGCCTGTGAATGTGGAGTTGGTGGCATGTGAAACCCGCATGTGGAGCATTCGTTTGTGTGGGATGCTCTACCAGGTTCATTTCAGTCCTAGCCAAAGAAAGGGCACTAAGCATAGAGTGTGAAAACTGAGTTTCCTTGAGAGCTGCTTGGAAGCCTGATGGTGTGTGAAGTTAGTGAGCCAAATGGAGTTGTTCTCCTACAAGAACCACTCGGCTGATCCTTCTTCAATATGCCCTTCACCAACATGCAGTGTTTCCTTGATTGAATTAGCTCTCACACCAATATTTGCGTCTAGAGCCTTTGCATTGAGGGCTATCTGAAAACGGCTGTGGCGCTGAAGTTGCCTGTGAATGTGGAGTTGGTGGCATGTGAAACCCGCATGTGGAGCATTCGTTTGTGTGGGATGCTCCAGCAGGTTCATTCCTAGATAATGCACTCAAAGGGCACTAAGCATAGAGTGTGAAAACTGAGTTTCCTTGAGAGCTGCTTGGAAGCCTGATGGTGTGTGAAGTTAGTGAGCCAAATGGAGTTGTTCTCCCACAAGAACCACTCGGCTGATGCTTCTTCAATATGCCCTTCACCAACATGCAGTGTTTCCTTGATTGAATTAGCTCTCACACCAATATTTGCGTCTAGAGCCTTTGCATTGAGGGCTAACTGAAAACGGCTGTGGCGCTGAAGTTGCCTGTGAATGTGGAGTTGGTAGCATGTGAAACCCGCATGTGGAGCATTCGTTTGTGTGGGATGCTGACCAAGCTTCATTTCAGTCCTAGGCACACAAAGGGCACTAAGCATAGAGTGTAAAAACTGAGTTTCCTTGAGAGCTGCTTGGAAGCCTGATGGTGTGTGAAGTTAGTGAGCCAAATGGAGTTGTTCTCCTACAAGAACCACTCGGCTGATCCTTCTTCAATATGCCCTTCACCAACATGCAGTGTTTCCTTGATTGAATTAGCTCTCACATCAATATTTGCGTCTAGAGCCTTTGCATTGAGGGTTATCTGAAAACGGCTGTGGCGCTGAAGTTGCCTGTGAATGTGGAGTTGGTGGCATGTGAAACCCGCATGTGGAGCATTCGTTTGTGTGGGATGCTCTACCAGGTTCATTTCAGTCCTAGCCATACAAAGGGCACTAAGCATAGAGTGTGAAAACTGAGTTTCCTTGAGAGCTGCTTGGAAGCCTGATGGTGTGTGAAGTTAGTGAGCCAAATGGAGTTGTTCTCCCACAAGAACCACTCGGCTGATCCTTCTTCAATATGCCCTTCACCAACATGCAGTGTTTCCTTGATTGAATTAGCTCTCACATCAATATTTGCGTCTAGAGCCTTTGCATTGAGGGTTATCTGAAAACGGCTGTGGCGCTGAAGTTGCCTGTGCATGTGGAGTTGGTGGCATGTGAAACCCGCATGTGGAGCATTCGTTTGTGTGGGATGCTCTACCAGGTTCATTTCAGTCCTAGCCATACAAAGGGCACTAAGCATAGAGTGTGAAATCTGAGTTTCCTTGAGAGCTGCTTGGAAGCCTGATGGTGTGTGAAGTTAGTGAACCAAATGGAGTTGTTCTCCCACAAGAACCACTCGGCTGATCCTTCTTCAATATGCCCTACACCAACATGCAGTGTTTCCTTGATTGAATTAGCTCTCACACCAATATTTGCGTCTAGAGCCTTTGCATTGAGGGCTATCTGAAAACGGCTGTGGCGCTGGGTTGCCTGTGAATGTGGGGTTGGTGGCATGTGAAACCCGCATGTGGAGCATTCGTTTGTGTGGGATGCTCTACCAGGTTCATTCCTAGATAATGCACTCAAAGGGCACTAAGCATAGAGTGTGAAAACTGAGTTTCCTTGAGAGCTGCTTGGAAGCCTGGTGGTGTGTGAAGTTAGTGAGCCAAATGGAGTTGTTCTCCCACAAGAACCACTCGGCTGATGCTTCTTCAATATGCCCTTCACCAACATACAGTGTTTCCTTGATTGAATTAGCTCTCACACCAATATTTGCGTCTAGAGCCTTTGCATTGAGGGCTATCTGAAAACGGCTGTGGCGCTGAAGTTGCCTGTGAATGTGGAGTTGGTGGCATGTGAAACCCGCATGTGGAGCATTCGTTTGTGTGGGATGCTGACCAAGCTTCATTTCAGTCCTAGACACAAGAAGGGCACTAAGCATAGAGTGTGAAAACTGAGTTTCCTTGAGAGCTGCTTGGAAGCCTGATGGTGTGTGAAGTTAGTGAGCCAAATGGAGTTGTTCTCCCACAAGAACCACTCAGCTGATCCTTCTTCAATATGCCCTTCACCAACATGCAGTGTTTCCTTGATTGAATTAGCTCTCACACCAATATTTGCGTCTAGAGCCTTTGCATTGAGGGCTATCTGAAAACGGCTGTGGCGCTGAAGTTGCCTGTGAATGTGGAGTTGGTGCCATGTGAAACCCGCATGTGGAGCATTCGTTTATGTGGGATGCTGACCAAGATTCATTTCGGTCCTAGGCACACAAATGGCACTAAGCATAGAGTGTGAAAACTGAGTTTCCTTGAGAGCTGCTTGGAAGCCTGATGGTGTGTGAAGTTAGTGAGCCAAATGGAGTTGTTCTCAAACAAGAACCACTCGGCTGATCCTTCTTCAATATGCCCTTCACCAACATGCAGTGTTTCCTTGATTGAATTAGCTCTCACACCAATATTTGCGTCTAGAGCTTTTGCATTGAGGGCTATCTGAAAACGGCTGTGGCGCTGACGTTGCCTGTGAATGTGGAGTTGGTGGCATGTGAAACCCGTATGTGGAGCATTCGTTTGTGTGGGATGCTCTACCAGGTTCATTTCAGTCCTAGCCAAAGAAAGGGCACTAAGCATAGAGTGTGAAAACTGAGTTTCCTTGAGAGCTGCTTGGAAGCCTGATGGTGTGTGAAGTTAGTGAGCCAAATGGAGTTGTTCTCCTACAAGAACCACTCGGCTGATCCTTCTTCAATATGCCCTTCACCAACATGCAGTGTTTCCTTGATTGAATTAGCTCTCACACCAATATTTGCGTCTAGAGCCTTTGCATTGAGGGCTATCTGAAAACGGCTGTGGCGCTGAAGTTGCCTGTGAATGTGGAGTTGGTGGCATGTGAAACCCGCATGTGGAGCATTCGTTTGTGTGGGATGCTGACCAAGCTTCATTTCAGTCCTAGGCACACAAAGGGCACTAAGCATAGAGTGTGAAATCTGAGTTTCCTTGAGAGCTGCTTGGAAGCCTGATGGTGTGTGAAGTTAGTGAACCAAATGGAGTTGTTCTCCCACAAGAACCACTCAGCTGATCCTTCTTCAATATGCCCTTCACCAACATGCAGTGTTTCCTTGATTGAATTAGCTCTCACACCAATATTTGCGTCTAGAGCCTTTGCATTGAGGGCTATCTGAAAACGGCTGTGGCGCTGGGTTGCCTGTGAATGTGGGGTTGGTGGCATGTGAAACCCGCATGTGGAGCATTCGTTTGTGTGGGATGCTCTACCAGGTTCATTCCTAGATAATGCACTCAAAGGGCACTAAGCATAGAGTGTGAAAACTGAGTTTCCTTGAGAGCTGCTTGGAAGCCTGATGGTGTGTGAAGTTAGTGAGCCAAATGGAGTTGTTCTCCCACAAGAACCACTCGGCTGATCCTTCTTCAATATGCCCTTCACCAACATGCAGTGTTTCCTTGATTGAATTAGCTCTCACACCAATATTTGCGTCTAGAGCCTTTGCATTGAGGGCTAACTGAAAACGGCTGTGGCGCTGAAGTTGCCTGTGAATGTGGAGTTGGTAGCATGTGAAACCCGCATGTGGAGCATTCGTTTGTGTGGGATGCTGACCAAGCTTCATTTCAGTCCTAGGCACACAAAGGGCACTAAGCATAGAGTGTAAAAACTGAGTTTCCTTGAGAGCTGCTTGGAAGCCTGATGGTGTGTGAAGTTAGTGAGCCAAATGGAGTTGTTCTCCCACAAGAACCACTCGGCTGATCCTTCTTCAATATGCCCTTCACCAACATGCAGTGTTTCCTTGATTGAATTAGCTCTCACACCAATATTTGCGTCTAGAGCCTTTGCATTGAGGGCTATCTGAAAACGGCTGTGGCGCTGAAGTTGCCTGTGAATGTGGAGTTGGTGGCACGTGAAACCCGCATGTGGAGCATTCGTTTTTGTGGGATGCTGACCAAGCTTCATTTCAGTCCTATGCACACAAAGAGCACTAAGCATAGAGTGTGAAAACTGAGTTTCCTTGAGAGCTGCTTGGAAGCCTGATGGTGTGTGAAGTTAGTGAGCCAAATGGAGTTGTTCTCCCACAAGAACCACTCGGCTGATCCTTCTTCAATATGCCCTTCACCAACATGCAGTGTTTCCTTGATTGAATTAGCTCTCACATCAATATTTGCGTCTAGAGCCTTTGCATTGAGGGTTATCTGAAAACGGCTGTGGCGCTGAAGTTGCCTGTGAATGTGGAGTTGGTGGCATGTGAAACCCGCATGTGGAGCATTCGTTTGTGTGGGATGCTCTACCAGGTTCATTTCAGTCCTAGCCATACAAAGGGCACTAAGCATAGAGTGTGAAAACTGAGTTTCCTTGAGAGCTGCTTGGAAGCCTGATGGTGTGTGAAGTTAGTGAGCCAAATGGAGTTGTTCTCCCACAAGAACCACTCGGCTGATCCTTCTTCAATATGCCCTTCACCAACATGCAGTGTTTCCTTGATTGAATTAGCTCTCACATCAATATTTGCGTCTAGAGCCTTTGCATTGAGGGTTATCTGAAAACGGCTGTGGCGCTGAAGTTGCCTGTGCATGTGGAGTTGGTGGCATGTGAAACCCGCATGTGGAGCATTCGTTTGTTTTGATGCTCTACCAGGTTCATTTCAGTCCTAGCCATACAAAGGGCACTAAGCATAGAGTGTGAAAACTGAGTTTCCTTGAGAGCTGCTTGGAAGCCTGATGGTGTGTGAAGTTAGTGAGCCAAATGGAGTTGTTCTCCCACAAGAACCACTCGGCTGATCCTTCTTCAATATGCCCTTCACCAACATGCAGTGTTTCCTTGATTGAATTAGCTCTCACACCAATATTTGCGTCTAGAGCCTTTGCATTGAGGGCTATCTGAAAACGGCTGTGGCGCTGAAGTTGCCTGTGAATGTGGAGTTGGTGGCATGTGAAACCCGCATGTGGAGCATTCGTTTGTGTGGGATGCTCACCAAGCTTCATTTCAGTCCTAGGCACACAAAGGGCACTAAGCATAGAGTGTGAAATCTGAGTTTCCTTGAGAGCTGCTTGGAAGCCTGATGGTGTGTGAAGTTAGTGAACCAAATGGAGTTGTTCTCCCACAAGAACCACTCAGCTGATCCTTCTTCAATATGCCCTTCACCAACATGCAGTGTTTCCTTGATTGAATTAGCTCTCACACCAATATTTGCGTCTAGAGCCTTTGCATTGAGGGCTATCTGAAAACGGCTGTGGCGCTGAAGTTGCCTGTGAATGTGGAGTTGGTGGCATGTGAAACCCGTATGTGGAGCATTCGTTTGTGTGGGATGCTCTACCAGGTTCATTCCTAGATAATGCACTCAAAGGGCACTAAGCATAGAGTGTGAAAACTGAGATTCCTTGAGAGCTGCTAGGAAGCCTGATGGTGTGTGAAGTTAGTGAGCCAAATGGAGTTGTTCTCCCACAAGAACCACTCAGCTGATCCTTCTTCAATATGCCCTTCACCAACATGCAGTGTTTCCTTGATTGAATTAGCTCTCACACCAATATTTGCGTCTAGAGCCTTTGCATTGAGGGCTATCTGAAAACGGCTGTGGCGCTGAAGTTGCCTGTGAATGTGGAGTTGGTGGCATGTGAAACCCGCATGTGGAGCATTCGTTTGTGTGGGATGCTGACCAAGCTTCATTTCAGTCCTAGCCATACAAAGGGCACTAAGCATAGAGTGTGAAAACTGAGTTTCCTTGAGAGCTGCTTGGAAGCCTGATGGTGTGTGAAGTTAGTGAGCCAAATGGAGTTGTTCTCCCACAAGAACCACTCAGCTGATCCTTCTTCAATATGCCCTTCACCAACATGCAGTGTTTCCTTGATTGAATTAGCTCTCACACCAATATTTGCGTCTAGAGCCTTTGCATTGAGGGCTATCTGAAAACGGCTGTGGCGCTGAAGTTGCCTGTGAATGTGGAGTTGGTGGCATGTGAAACCCGCATGTGGAGCATTCGTTTGTGTGGGATGCTCTACCAGATTCATTTCAGTGCTAGCCATGCAAAGGGCACTAAGCATAGAGTGTGAAAACTGAGTTTCCTTGAGAGCTGCTTGGAAGCCTGATGGTGTGTGAAGTTAGTGAGCCAAATGGAGTTGTTCTCCCACAAGAACCACTCGGCTGATCCTTCTCCAATATGCCCTACACCAACATGCAGTGTTTCCTTGATTGAATTAGCTCTCACACCAATATTTGCGTCTAGAGCCTTTGCATTGAGGGCTATCTGAAAACGGCGGTGGCGCTGAAGTTGCCTGTGAATGTGGAGTTGGTGGCATGTGAAACCCGCATGTGGAGCATTCGTTTGTGTGGCATCCTCACCAAGCTTCATTTCAGTACTAGCCATAAAAAGGGCACTAAGCATAGAGTGTGAAAACTGAGTTTCCTTGAGAGCTGCTTGGAAGCCTGATGGTGTGTGAAGTTAGTGAGCCAAATGGAGTTGTTCTCCCACAAGAACCACTCAGCTGATTCTTCTTCAATATGCCCTTCACCAACATGCAGTGTTTCCTTGATTGAATTAGCTCTCACACCAATATTTGCGTCTAGAGCCTTTGCATTGAGGGCTATCTGAAAACGGCTGTGGCGCTGAAGTTGCCTGTGAATGTGGAGTTGGTGGCATGTGAAACCCGCATGTGGAGCATTCGTTTGTGTGGGATGCTGACCAAGCTTCATTTCAGTCCTAGCCATACAAAGGGCACTAAGCATAGAGTGTGAAAACTGAGTTTCCTTGAGAGCTGCTTGGAAGCCTGATGGTGTGTGAAGTTAGTGAGCCAAATGGAGTTGTTCTCCCACAAGAACCACTCGGCTGATCCTTCTTCAATATGCCCTTCACCAACATGCAGTGTTTCCTTGATTGAATTAGCTCTCACACCAATATTTGCGTCTAGAGCCTTTGCATTGAGGGCTATCTGAAAACGGCTGTGGCGCTGAAGTTGCCTGTGAATGTGGAGTTGGTGGCATGTGAAACCCGCATGTGGAGCATTCGTTTGTGTGGGATGCTGACCAGGTTCATTCCTAGATAATGCACTCAAAGGGCACTCAGCATAGAGTGTGAAAACTGAGTTTCCTTGAGAGCTGCTTGGAAGCCTGATGGTGTGTGAAGTTAGTGAGCCAAATGGAGTTGTTCTCCCACAAGAACCACTCTGCTGATCCTTCTTCAATATGCCCTTCACCAACATGCAGTGTTTCCTTGATTGAATTAGCTCTCACACCAATATTTGCGTCTAGAGCCTTTGCATTGAGGGCTATCTGAAAACGGCTGTGGCGCTGAAGTTGCCTGTGAATGTGGAGTTGGTGGCATGTGAAACCCGCATGTGGAGCATTCGTTTGTGTGTGATGCTCTACCAGGTTCATTCCTAGATAATGCACTCAAAGGGCACTAAGCATAGAGTGTGAAAACTGAGTTTCCTTGAGAGCTGCTTGGAAGCCTGATGGTGTGTGAAGTTAGTGAGCCAAATGGAGTTGTTCTCCCACAAGAACCACTCGGCTGATCCTTCTTCAGTATGCCCTTCACCAACATGCAGTGTTTCCTTGATTGAATTAGCTCTCACACCAATATTTGCGTCTAGAGCCTTTGCATTGAGGGCTATCTGAAAACGGCTGTGGCGCTGAAGTTGCCTGTGAATGTGGAGTTGGTGGCATGTGAAACCCGCATGTGGAGCATTCGTTTGTGTGGGATGCTGACCAAGCTTCATTTCAGTCCTAGCCATACAAAGGGCACTAAGCATAGAGTGTGAAAACTGAGTTTCCTTGAGAGCTGCTTGGAAGCCTGATGGTGTGTGAAGTTAGTGAGCCAAATGGAGTTGTTCTCCCACAAGAACCACTCAGCTGATCCTTCTTCAATATGCCCTTCACCAACATGCAGTGTTTCCTTGATTGAATTAGCTCTCACACCAATATTTGCGTCTAGAGCCTTTGCATTGAGGGCTATCTGAAAACGGCTGTGGCGCTGAAGTTGCCTGTGAATGTGGAGTTGGTGGCATGTGAAACCCGCATGTGGAGCATTCGTTTGTGTGGGATGCTGACCAAGCTTCATTTCAGTCCTAGCCATACAAAGGGCACTAAGCATAGAGTGTGAAAACTGAGTTTCCTTGAGAGCTGCTTGGAAGCCTGATGGTGTGTGAAGTTAGTGAGCCAAATGGAGTTGTTCTCCCACAAGAACCACTCGGCTGATCCTTCTTCAATATGCCCTTCACCAACATGCAGTGTTTCCTTGATTGAATTAGCTCTCACACCAATATTTGCGTCTAGAGCCTTTGCATTGAGGGCTATCTGAAAACGGCTGTGGCGCTGAAGTTGCCTGTGAATGTGGAGTTGGTGGCATGTGAAACCCGCATGTGGAGCATTCGTTTGTGTGGGATGCTCTACCAGATTCATTTCAGTGCTAGCCATGCAAAGGGCACTAAGCATAGAGTGTGAAAACTGAGTTTCCTTGAGAGCTGCTTGGAAGCCTGATGGTGTGTGAAGTTAGTGAGCCAAATGGAGTTGTTCTCCCACAAGAACCACTCGGCTGATGCTTCTTCAGTATGCCCTTCACCAACATGCAGTGTTTCCTTGATTGAATTAGCTCTCACACCAATATTTGCGTCTAGAGCCTTTGCATTGAGGGCTATCTGAAAACGGCTGTGGCGCTGAAGTTGCCTGTGAATGTGGAGTTGGTGGCATGTGAAACCCACATGTGGAGCATTCGTTTGTGTGGGATGCTGACCAAGCTTCATTTCAGTCCTAGCCATACAAAGGGCACTAAGCATAGAGTGTGAAAACTGAGTTTCCTTGAGAGCTGCTTGGAAGCCTGATGGTGTGTGAAGTTAGTGAGCCAAATGGAGTTGTTCTCCCACAAGAACCACTCTGCTGATCCTTCTTCAATATGCCCTTCACCAACATGCAGTGTTTCCTTGATTGAATTAGCTCTCACACCAATATTTGCGTCTAGAGCCTTTGCATTGAGGGCTATCTGAAAACGGCTGTGGCGCTGAAGTTGCCTGTGAATGTGGAGTTGGTGGCATGTGAAACCCGCATGTGGAGCATTCGTTTGTGTGTGATGCTCTACCAGGTTCATTCCTAGATAATGCACTCAAAGGGCACTAAGCATAGAGTGTGAAAACTGAGTTTCCTTGAGAGCTGCTTGGAAGCCTGATGGTGTGTGAAGTTAGTGAGCCAAATGGAGTTGTTCTCCCACAAGAACCACTCGGCTGATCCTTCTTCAGTATGCCCTTCACCAACATGCACTGTTTCCTTGATTGAATTAGCTCTCACACCAATATTTGCGTCTAGAGCCTTTGCATTGAGGGCTATCTGAAAACGGCTGTGGCGCTGAAGTTGCCTGTGAATGTGGAGTTGGTGGCATGTGAAACCCGCATGTGGAGCATTCGTTTGTGTGTGATGCTCTACCAGGTTCATTCCTAGATAATGCACTCAAAGGGCACTAAGCATAGAGTGTGAAAACTGAGTTTCCTTGAGAGCTGCTTGGAAGCCTGATGGTGTGTGAAGTTAGTGAGCCAAATGGAGTTGTTCTCCCACAAGAACCACTCGGCTGATCCTTCTTCAATATGCCCTTCACCAACATGCAGTGTTTCCTTGATTGAATTAGCTCTCACACCAATATTTGTGTCTAGAGCCTTTGCATTGAGGGCTATCTGAAAACGGCTGTGGCGCTGAAGTTGCCTGTGAATGTGGAGTTGGTGGCATGTGAAACCCGCATGTGGAGCATTTGTTTGTGTGGGATGCTCTACCAGGTTCATTCCTAGATAATGCACTCAAAGGGCACTAAGCATAGAGTGTGAAAACTGAGTTTCCTTGAGAGCTGCTTGGAAGCCTGATGGTGTGTGAAGTTAGTGAGCCAAATGGAGTTGTTCTCCCACAAGAACCACTCTGCTGATCCTTCTTCAATATGCCCTTCACCAACATGCAGTGTTTCCTTGATTGAATTAGCTCTCACACCAATATTTGCGTCTAGAGCCTTTGCATTGAGGGCTATCTGAAAACGGCTGTGGCGCTGAAGTTGCCTGTGAATGTGGAGTTGGTGGCATGTGAAACCCGCATGTGGAGCATTCGTTTGTGTGGGATGCTCTACCAGATTCATTTCAGTGCTAGCCATGCAAAGGGCACTAAGCATAGAGTGTGAAAACTGAGTTTCCTTGAGAGCTGCTTGGAAGCCTGATGGTGTGTGAAGTTAGTGAGCCAAATGGAGTTGTTCTCCCACAAGAACCACTCGGCTGATGCTTCTTCAGTATGCCCTTCACCAACATGCAGTGTTTCCTTGATTGAATTAGCTCTCACACCAATATTTGCGTCTAGAGCCTTTGCATTGAGGGCTATCTGAAAACGGCTGTGGCGCTGAAGTTGCCTGTGAATGTGGAGTTGGTGGCATGTGAAACCCACATGTGGAGCATTCGTTTGTGTGGGATGCTGACCAAGCTTCATTTCAGTCCTAGCCATACAAAGGGCACTAAGCATAGAGTGTGAAAACTGAGTTTCCTTGAGAGCTGCTTGGAAGCCTGATGGTGTGTGAAGTTAGTGAGCCAAATGGAGTTGTTCTCCCACAAGAACCACTCTGCTGATCCTTCTTCAATATGCCCTTCACCAACATGCAGTGTTTCCTTGATTGAATTAGCTCTCACACCAATATTTGCGTCTAGAGCCTTTGCATTGAGGGCTATCTGAAAACGGCTGTGGCGCTGAAGTTGCCTGTGAATGTGGAGTTGGTGGCATGTGAAACCCGCATGTGGAGCATTCGTTTGTGTGTGATGCTCTACCAGGTTCATTCCTAGATAATGCACTCAAAGGGCACTAAGCATAGAGTGTGAAAACTGAGTTTCCTTGAGAGCTGCTTGGAAGCCTGATGGTGTGTGAAGTTAGTGAGCCAAATGGAGTTGTTCTCCCACAAGAACCACTCGGCTGATCCTTCTTCAGTATGCCCTTCACCAACATGCACTGTTTCCTTGATTGAATTAGCTCTCACACCAATATTTGCGTCTAGAGCCTTTGCATTGAGGGCTATCTGAAAACGGCTGTGGCGCTGAAGTTGCCTGTGAATGTGGAGTTGGTGGCATGTGAAACCCGCATGTGGAGCATTCGTTTGTGTGTGATGCTCTACCAGGTTCATTCCTAGATAATGCACTCAAAGGGCACTAAGCATAGAGTGTGAAAACTGAGTTTCCTTGAGAGCTGCTTGGAAGCCTGATGGTGTGTGAAGTTAGTGAGCCAAATGGAGTTGTTCTCCCACAAGAACCACTCGGCTGATCCTTCTTCAATATGCCCTTCACCAACATGCAGTGTTTCCTTGATTGAATTAGCTCTCACACCAATATTTGTGTCTAGAGCCTTTGCATTGAGGGCTATCTGAAAACGGCTGTGGCGCTGAAGTTGCCTGTGAATGTGGAGTTGGTGGCATGTGAAACCCGCATGTGGAGCATTTGTTTGTGTGGGATGCTCTACCAGGTTCATTCCTAGATAATGCACTCAAAGGGCACTAAGCATAGAGTGTGAAAACTGAGTTTCCTTGAGAGCTGCTTGGAAGCCTGATGGTGTGTGAAGTTAGTGAGCCAAATGGAGTTGTTCTCCCACAAGAACCACTCTGCTGATCCTTCTTCAATATGCCCTTCACCAACATGCAGTGTTTCCTTGATTGAATTAGCTCTCACACCAATATTTGCGTCTAGAGCCTTTGCATTGAGGGCTATCTGAAAACGGCTGTGGCGCTGAAGTTGCCTGTGAATGTGGAGTTGGTGGCATGTGAAACCCGCATGTGGAGCATTTGTTTGTGTGGGATGCTCTACCAGGTTCATTCCTAGATAATGCACTCAAAGGGCACTAAGCATAGAGTGTGAAAACTGAGTTTCCTTGAGAGCTGCTTGGAAGCCTGATGGTGTGTGAAGTTAGTGAGCCAAATGGAGTTGTTCTCCCACAAGAACCACTCTGCTGATCCTTCTTCAGTATGCCCTTCACCAACATGCAGTGTTTCCTTGATTGAATTAGCTCTCACACCAATATTTGCGTCTAGAGCCTTTGCATTGAGGGCTATCTGAAAACGGCTGTGGCGCTGAAGTTGCCTGTGAATGTGGAGTTGGTGGCATGTGAAACCCGCATGTGGAGCATTCGTTTGTGTGTGATGCTCTACCAGGTTCCTTCCTAGATAATGCACTCAAAGGGCACTAAGCATAGAGTGTGAAAACTGAGTTTCCTTGAGAGCTGCTTGGAAGCCTGATGGTGTGTGAAGTTAGTGAGCCAAATGGAGTTGTTCTCCCACAAGAACCACTCTGCTGATCCTTCTTCAGTATGCCCTTCACCAACATGCAGTGTTTCCTTGATTGAATTAGCTCTCACACCAATATTTGCGTCTAGAGCCTTTGCATTGAGGGCTATCTGAAAACGGCTGTGGCGCTGAAGTTGCCTGTGAATGTGGAGTTGGTGGCATGTGAAACCCGCATGTGGAGCATTCGTTTGTGTGGGATGCTGACCAAGCTTCATTTCAGTCCTAGCCATACAAAGGGCACTAAGCATAGAGTGTGAAAACTGAGTTTCCTTGAGAGCTGCTTGGAAGCCTGATGGTGTGTGAAGTTAGTGAGCCAAATGGAGTTGTTCTCCCACAAGAACCACTCAGCTGATCCTTCTTCAATATGCCCTTCACCAACATGCAGTGTTTCCTTGATTGAATTAGCTCTCACACCAATATTTGCGTCTAGAGCCTTTGCATTGAGGGCTATCTGAAAACGGCTGTGGCGCTGAAGTTGCCTGTGAATGTGGAGTTGGTGGCATGTGAAACCCGCATGTGGAGCATTCGTTTGTGTGGGATGCTGACCAAGCTTCATTTCAGTCCTAGCCATACAAAGGGCACTAAGCATAGAGTGTGAAAACTGAGTTTCCTTGAGAGCTGCTTGGAAGCCTGATGGTGTGTGAAGTTAGTGAGCCAAATGGAGTTGTTCTCCCACAAGAACCACTCTGCTGATCCTTCTTCAATATGCCCTTCACCAACATGCAGTGTTTCCTTGATTGAATTAGCTCTCACACCAATATTTGCGTCTAGAGCCTTTGCATTGAGGGCTATCTGAAAACGGCTGTGGCGCTGAAGTTGCCTGTGAATGTGGAGTTGGTGGCATGTGAAACCCGCATGTGGAGCATTCGTTTGTGTGGGATGCTCTACCAGATTCATTTCAGTGCTAGCCATGGAAAGGGCACTAAGCATAGAGTGTGAAAACTGAGTTTCCTTGAGAGCTGCTTGGAAGCCTGATGGTGTGTGAAGTTAGTGAGCCAAATGGAGTTGTTCTCCCACAAGAACCACTCGGCTGATGCTTCTTCAGTATGCCCTTCACCAACATGCAGTGTTTCCTTGATTGAATTAGCTCTCACACCAATATTTGCGTCTAGAGCCTTTGCATTGAGGGCTATCTGAAAACGGCTGTGGCGCTGAAGTTGCCTGTGAATGTGGAGTTGGTGGCATGTGAAACCCGCATGTGGAGCATTCGTTTGTGTGGGATGCTGACCAAGCTTCATTTCAGTCCTAGCCATACAAAGGGCACTAAGCATAGAGTGTGAAAACTGAGTTTCCTTGAGAGCTGCTTGGAAGCCTGATGGTGTGTGAAGTTAGTGAGCCAAATGGAGTTGTTCTCCCACAAGAACCACTCTGCTGATCCTTCTTCAATATGCCCTTCACCAACATGCAGTGTTTCCTTGATTGAATTAGCTCTCACACCAATATTTGCGTCTAGAGCCTTTGCATTGAGGGCTATCTGAAAACGGCTGTGGCGCTGAAGTTGCCTGTGAATGTGGAGTTGGTGGCATGTGAAACCCGCATGTGGAGCATTCGTTTGTGTGTGATGCTCTACCAGGTTCATTCCTAGATAATGCACTCAAAGGGCACTAAGCATAGAGTGTGAAAACTGAGTTTCCTTGAGAGCTGCTTGGAAGCCTGATGGTGTGTGAAGTTAGTGAGCCAAATGGAGTTGTTCTCCCACAAGAACCACTCGGCTGATCCTTCTTCAGTATGCCCTTCACCAACATGCACTGTTTCCTTGATTGAATTAGCTCTCACACCAATATTGGCGTCTAGAGCCTTTGCATTGAGGGCTATCTGAAAACGGCTGTGGCGCTGAAGTTGCCTGTGAATGTGGAGTTGGTGGCATGTGAAACCCGCATGTGGAGCATTCGTTTGTGTGGGATGCTCTACCAGGTTCATTCCTAGATAATGCACTCAAAGGGCACTAAGCATAGAGTGTGAAAACTGAGTTTCCTTGAGAGCTGCTTGGAAGCCTGATGGTGTGTGAAGTTAGTGAGCCAAATGGAGTTGTTCTCCCACAAGAACCACTCGGCTGATCCTTCTTCAATATGCCCTTCACCAACATGCAGTGTTTCCTTGATTGAATTAGCTCTCACACCAATATTTGCGTCTAGAGCCTTTGCATTGAGGGCTATCTGAAAACGGCTGTGGCGCTGAAGTTGCCTGTGAATGTGGAGTTGGTGGCATGTGAAACCCGCATGTGGAGCATTCGTTTGTGTGTGATGCTCTACCAGGTTCATTCCTAGATAATGCACTCAAAGGGCACTAAGCATAGAGTGTGAAAACTGAGTTTCCTTGAGAGCTGCTTGGAAGCCTGATGGTGTGTGAAGTTAGTGAGCCAAATGAAGTTGTTCTCCCACAAGAACCACTCGGCTGATCCTTCTTCAGTATGCCCTTCACCAACATGCAGTGTTTCCTTGATTGAATTAGCTCTCACACCAATATTTGCGTCTAGAGCCTTTGCATTGAGGGCTATCTGAAAACGACTGTGGCGCTGAAGTTGCCTGTGAATGTGGAGTTGGTGGCATGTGAAACCCGCATGTGGAGCATTCGTTTGTGTGGGATGCTCTACCAGGTTCATTCCTAGATAATGCACTCAAAGGGCACTAAGCATAGAGTGTGAAAACTGAGTTTCCTTGAGAGCTGCTTGGAAGCCTGATGGTGTGTGAAGTTAGTGAGCCAAATGGAGTTGTTCTCCCACAAGAACCACTTGGCTGATCCTTCTTCAATATGCCCTTCACCAACATGCAGTGTTTCCTTGATTGAATTAGCTCTCACACCAATATTTGCGTCTAGAGCCTTTGCATTGAGGGCTATCTGAAAACGGCTGTGGCGCTGAAGTTGCCTGTGAATGTGGAGTTGGTGGCATGTGAAACCCGCATGTGGAGCATTCGTTTGTGTGGGATGCTCTACCAGGTTCATTCCTAGATAATGCACTCAAAGGGCACTAAGCATAGAGTGTGAAAACTGAGTTTCCTTGAGAGCTGCTTGGAAGCCTGGTGGTGTGTGAAGTTAGTGAGCCAAATGGAGTTGTTCTCCCACAAGAACCACTCGGCTGATCCTTCTTCAATATGCCCTTCACCAACATGCAGTGTTTCCTTGATTGAATTAGCTCTCACACCAATATTTGCGTCTAGAGCCTTTGCATTGAGGGCTATCTGAAAACGGCTGTGGCACTGAAGTTGCCTGTGAATGTGGAGTTGGTGGCATGTGAAACCCGCATGTGGAACATTCGTTTGTGTGGGATGCTGACCAAGCTTCATTTCAGTCCTAGCCATACAAAGGGCACTAAGCATAGAGTGTGAAAACTGAGTTTCCTTGAGAGCTGCTTGGAAGCCTGATGGTGTGTGAAGTTAGTGAGCCAAATGGAGTTGTTCTCCCACAAGAACCACTCAGCTGATCCTTATTCAATATGCCCTTCACCAACATGCAGTGTTTCCTTGATTGAATTAGCTCTCACACCAATATTTGCGTCTAGAGCCTTTGCATTGAGGGCTATCTGAAAACGGCTGTGGCGCTGAAGTTGCCTGTGAATGTGGAGTTGGTGGCATGTGAAACCCGCATGTGGAGCATTCGTTTGTGTGGGATGCTGACCAAGCTTCATTTCAGTCCTAGCCATACAAAGGGCACTAAGCATAGAGTGTGAAAACTGAGTTTCCTTGAGAGCTGCTTGGAAGCCTGATGGTGTGTGAAGTTAGTGAGCCAAATGGAGTTGTTCTCCCACAAGAACCACTCGGCTGATCCTTCTTCAATATGCCCTTCACCAACATGCAGTGTTTCCTTGATTGAATTAGCTCTCACACCAATATTTGCGTCTAGAGCCTTTGCATTGAGGGCTATCTGAAAACGGCTGTGGCGCTGAAGTTGCCTGTGAATGTGGAGTTGGTGGCATGTGAAACCCGCATGTGGAGCATTCGTTTGTGTGGGATGCTCTACCAGATTCATTTCAGTGCTAGCCATGCAAAGGGCACTAAGCATAGAGTGTGAAAACTGAGTTTCCTTGAGAGCTGCTTGGAAGCCTGATGGTGTGTGAAGTTAGTGAGCCAAATGGAGTTGTTCTCCCACAAGAACCACTCTGCTGATCCTTCTTCAATATGCCCTTCACCAACATGCAGTGTTTCCTTGATTGAATTAGCTCTCACACCAATATTTGCGTCTAGAGCCTTTGCATTGAGGGCTATCTGAAAACGGCTGTGGCGCTGAAGTTGCCTGTGAATGTGGAGTTGGTGGCATGTGAAACCCGCATGTGGAGCATTCGTTTGTGTGTGATGCTCTACCAGGTTCATTCCTAGATAATGCACTCAAAGGGCACTAAGCATAGAGTGTGAAAACTGAGTTTCCTTGAGAGCTGCTTGGAAGCCTGATGGTGTGTGAAGTTAGTGAGCCAAATGGAGTTGTTCTCCCACAAGAACCACTCGGCTGATGCTTCTTCAGTATGCCCTTCACCAACATGCAGTGTTTCCTTGATTGAATTAGCTCTCACACCAATATTTGCGTCTAGAGCCTTTGCATTGAGGGCTATCTGAAAACGGCTGTGGCGCTGAAGTTGCCTGTGAATGTGGAGTTGGTGGCATGTGAAACCCGCATGTGGAGCATTCGTTTGTGTGGGATGCTGACCAAGCTTCATTTCAGTCCTAGCCATACAAAGGGCACTAAGCATAGAGTGTGAAAACTGAGTTTCCTTGAGAGCTGCTTGGAAGCCTGATGGTGTGTGAAGTTAGTGAGCCAAATGGAGTTGTTCTCCCACAAGAACCACTCGGCTGATCCTTCTTCAATATGCCCTTCACCAACATGCAGTGTTTCCTTGATTGAATTAGCTCTCACACCAATATTTGCGTCTAGAGCCTTTGCATTGAGGGCTATCTGAAAACGGCTGTGGCGCTGAAGTTGCCTGTGAATGTGGAGTTGGTGGCATGTGAAACCCGCATGTGGAGCATTCGTTTGTGTGTGATGCTCTACCAGGTTCATTCCTAGATAATGCACTCAAAGGACACTAAGCATAGAGTGTGAAAACTGAGTTTCCTTGAGAGCTGCTTGGAAGCCTGATGGTGTGTGAAGTTAGTGAGCCAAATGGAGTTGTTCTCCCACAAGAACCACTCGGCTGATCCTTCTTCAGTATGCCCTTCACCAACATGCAGTGTTTCCTTGATTGAATTAGCTCTCACACCAATATTTGCGTCTAGAGCCTTTGCATTGAGGGCTATCTGAAAACGGCTGTGGCGCTGAAGTTGCCTGTGAATGTGGAGTTGGTGGCATGTGAAACCCGCATGTGGAGCATTCGTTTGTGTGGGATGCTCTACCAGGTTCATTCCTAGATAATGCACTCAAAGGGCACTAAGCATAGAGTGTGAAAACTGAGTTTCCTTGAGAGCTGCTTGGAAGCCTGATGGTGTGTGAAGTTAGTGAGCCAAATGGAGTTGTTCTCCCACAAGAACCACTTGGCTGATCCTTCTTCAATATGCCCTTCACCAACATGCAGTGTTTCCTTGATTGAATTAGCTCTCACACCAATATTTGCGTCTAGAGCCTTTGCATTGAGGGCTATCTGAAAACGGCTGTGGCGCTGAAGTTGCCTGTGAATGTGGAGTTGGTGGCATGTGAAACCCGTATGTGGAGCATTCGTTTGTGTGGGATGCTCTACCAGGTTCATTCCTAGATAATGCACTCAAAGGGCACTAAGCATAGAGTGTGAAAACTGAGTTTCCTTGAGAGCTGCTTCGAAGCCTGGTGGTGTGTGAAGTTAGTGAGCCAAATGGAGTTGTTCTCCCACAAGAACCACTCGGCTGATCCTTCTTCAATATGCCCTTCACCAACATGCAGTGTTTCCTTGATTGAATTAGCTCTCACACCAATATTTGTGTCTAGAGCCTTTGCATTGAGGGCTATCTGAAAACGGCTGTGGCACTGAAGTTGCCTGTGAATGTGGAGTTGGTGGCATGTGAAACCCGCATGTGGAGCATTCGTTTGTGTGGGATGCTGACCAAGCTTCATTTCAGTCCTAGCCATACAAAGGGCACTAAGCATAGAGTGTGAAAACTGAGTTTCCTTGAGAGCTGCTTGGAAGCCTGATGGTGTGTGAAGTTAGTGAGCCAAATGAAGTTGTTCTCCCACAAGAACCACTCGGCTGATCCTTCTTCAGTATGCCCTTCACCAACATGCAGTGTTTCCTTGATTGAATTAGCTCTCACACCAATATTTGCGTCTAGAGCCTTTGCATTGAGGGCTATCTGAAAACGGCTGTGGCGCTGAAGTTGCCTGTGAATGTGGAGTTGGTGGCATGTGAAACCCGCATGTGGAGCATTCGTTTGTGTGGGATGCTCTACCAGGTTCATTCCTAGATAATGCACTCAAAGGGCACTAAGCATAGAGTGTGAAAACTGAGTTTCCTTGAGAGCTGCTTGGAAGCCTGGTGGTGTGTGAAGTTAGTGAGCCAAATGGAGTTGTTCTCCCACAAGAACCACTCGGCTGATCCTTCTTCAATATGCCCTTCACCAACATGCAGTGTTTCCTTGATTGAATTAGCTCTCACACCAATATTTGCGTCTAGAGCCTTTGCATTGAGGGCTATCTGAAAACGGCTGTGGCACTGAAGTTGCCTGTGAATGTGGAGTTGGTGGCATGTGAAACCCGCATGTGGAACATTCGTTTGTGTGGGATGCTGACCAAGCTTCATTTCAGTCCTAGCCATACAAAGGGCACTAAGCATAGAGTGTGAAAACTGAGTTTCCTTGAGAGCTGCTTGGAAGCCTGATGGTGTGTGAAGTTAGTGAGCCAAATGGAGTTGTTCTCCCACAAGAACCACTCAGCTGATCCTTCTTCAATATGCCCTTCACCAACATGCAGTGTTTCCTTGATTGAATTAGCTCTCACACCAATATTTGCGTCTAGAGCCTTTGCATTGAGGGCTATCTGAAAACGGCTGTGGCGCTGAAGTTGCCTGTGAATGTGGAGTTGGTGGCATGTGAAACCCGCATGTGGAGCATTCGTTTGTGTGGGATGCTGACCAAGCTTCATTTCAGTCCTAGCCATACAAAGGGCACTAAGCATAGAGTGTGAAAACTGAGTTTCCTTGAGAGCTGCTTGGAAGCCTGATGGTGTGTGAAGTTAGTGAGCCAAATGGAGTTGTTCTCCCACAAGAACCACTCGGCTGATCCTTCTTCAATATGCCCTTCACCAACATGCAGTGTTTCCTTGATTGAATTAGCTCTCACACCAATATTTGCGTCTAGAGCCTTTGCATTGAGGGCTATCTGAAAACGGCTGTGGCGCTGAAGTTGCCTGTGAATGTGGAGTTGGTGGCATGTGAAACCCGCATGTGGAGCATTCGTTTGTGTGGGATGCTCTACCAGATTCATTTCAGTGCTAGCCATGCAAAGGGCACTAAGCATAGAGTGTGAAAACTGAGTTTCCTTGAGAGCTGCTTGGAAGCCTGATGGTGTGTGAAGTTAGTGAGCCAAATGGAGTTGTTCTCCCACAAGAACCACTCTGCTGATCCTTCTTCAATATGCCCTTCACCAACATGCAGTGTTTCCTTGATTGAATTAGCTCTCACACCAATATTTGCGTCTAGAGCCTTTGCATTGAGGGCTATCTGAAAACGGCTGTGGCGCTGAAGTTGCCTGTGAATGTGGAGTTGGTGGCATGTGAAACCCGCATGTGGAGCATTCGTTTGTGTGTGATGCTCTACCAGGTTCATTCCTAGATAATGCACTCAAAGGGCACTAAGCATAGAGTGTGAAAACTGAGTTTCCTTGAGAGCTGCTTGGAAGCCTGATGGTGTGTGAAGTTAGTGAGCCAAATGGAGTTGTTCTCCCACAAGAACCACTCGGCTGATGCTTCTTCAGTATGCCCTTCACCAACATGCAGTGTTTCCTTGATTGAATTAGCTCTCACACCAATATTTGCGTCTAGAGCCTTTGCATTGAGGGCTATCTGAAAACGGCTGTGGCGCTGAAGTTGCCAGTGAATGTGGAGTTGGTGGCATGTGAAACCCGCATGTGGAGCATTCGTTTGTGTGGGATGCTGACCAAGCTTCATTTCAGTCCTAGCCATACAAAGGGCACTAAGCATAGAGTGTGAAAACTGAGTTTCCTTGAGAGCTGCTTGGAAGCCTGATGGTGTGTGAAGTTAGTGAGCCAAATGGAGTTGTTCTCCCACAAGAACCACTCGGCTGATCCTTCTTCAATATGCCCTTCACCAACATGCAGTGTTTCCTTGATTGAATTAGCTCTTACACCAATATTTGCGTCTAGAGCCTTTGCATTGAGGGCTATCTGAAAACGGCTGTGGCGCTGAAGTTGCCTGTGAATGTGGAGTTGGTGGCATGTGAAACCCGCATGTGGAGCATTCGTTTGTGTGTGATGCTCTACCAGGTTCATTCCTAGATAATGCACTCAAAGGGCACTAAGCATAGAGTGTGAAAACTGAGTTTCCTTGAGAGCTGCTTGAAAGCCTGATGGTGTGTGAAGTTAGTGAGCCAAATGGAGTTGTTCTCCCACAAGAACCACTCAGCTGATCCTTCTTCAATATGCCCTTCACCAACATGCAGTGTTTCCTTGATTGAATTAGCTCTCACACCAATATTTGCGTCTAGAGCCTTTGCATTGAGGGCTATCTGAAAACGGCTGTGGCGCTGAAGTTGCCTGTGAATGTGGAGTTGGTGGCATGTGAAACCCGCATGTGGAGCATTCGTTTGTGTGGGATGCTGACCAAGCTTCATTTCAGTCCTAGCCATACAAAGGGCACTAAGCATAGAGTGTGAAAACTGAGTTTCCTTGAGAGCTGCTTGGAAGCCTGATGGTGTGTGAAGTTAGTGAGCCAAATGGAGTTGTTCTCCCACAAGAACCACTCGGCTGATCCTTCTTCAATATGCCCTTCACCAACATGCAGTGTTTCCTTGATTGAATTAGCTCTCACACCAATATTTGCGTCTAGAGCCTTTGCATTGAGGGCTATCTGAAAACGGCTGTGGCGCTGAAGTTGCCTGTGAATGTGGAGTTGGTGGCATGTGAAACCCGCATGTGGAGCATTCGTTTGTGTGGGATGCTCTACCAGGTTCATTCCTAGATAATGCACTCAAAGGGCACTAAGCATAGAGTGTGAAAACTGAGTTTCCTTGAGAGCTGCTTGGAAGCCTGATGGTGTGTGAAGTTAGTGAGCCAAATGGAGTTGTTCTCCCACAAGAACCACTCGGCTGATCCTTCTTCAGTATGCCCTTCACCAACATGCAGTGTTTCCTTGATTGAATTAGCTCTCACACCAATATTTGCGTCTAGAGCCTTTGCATTGAGGGCTATCTGAAAACGGCTGTGGCGCTGAAGTTGCCTGTGAATGTGGAGTTGGTGGCATGTGAAACCCGCATGTGGAGCATTCGTTTGTGTGGGATGCTCTACCAGGTTCATTCCTAGATAATGCACTCAAAGGGCACTAAGCATAGAGTGTGAAAACTGAGTTTCCTTGAGAGCTGCTTGGAAGCCTGATGGTGTGTGAAGTTAGTGAGCCAAATGGAGTTGTTCTCCCACAAGAACCACTTGGCTGATCCTTCTTCAATATGCCCTTCACCAACATGCAGTGTTTCCTTGATTGAATTAGCTCTCACACCAATATTTGCGTCTAGAGCCTTTGCATTGAGGGCTATCTGAAAACGGCTGTGGCGCTGAAGTTGCCTGTGAATGTGGAGTTGGTGGCATGTGAAACCCGCATGTGGAGCATTCGTTTGTGTGGGATGCTCTACCAGGTTCATTCCTAGATAATGCACTCAAAGGGCACTAAGCATAGAGTGTGAAAACTGAGTTTCCTTGAGAGCTGCTTGGAAGCCTGGTGGTGTGTGAAGTTAGTGAGCCAAATGGAGTTGTTCTCCCACAAGAACCACTCGGCTGATCCTTCTTCAATATGCCCTTCACCAACATGCAGTGTTTCCTTGATTGAATTAGCTCTCACACCAATATTTGCGTCTAGAGCCTTTGCATTGAGGGCTATCTGAAAACGGCTGTGGCACTGAAGTTGCCTGTGAATGTGGAGTTGGTGGCATGTGAAACCCGCATGTGGAACATTCGTTTGTGTGGGATGCTGACCAAGCTTCATTTCAGTCCTAGCCATACAAAGGGCACTAAGCATAGAGTGTGAAAACTGAGTTTCCTTGAGAGCTGCTTGGAAGCCTGATGGTGTGTGAAGTTAGTGAGCCAAATGGAGTTGTTCTCCCACAAGAACCACTCAGCTGATCCTTATTCAATATGCCCTTCACCAACATGCAGTGTTTCCTTGATTGAATTAGCTCTCACACCAATATTTGCGTCTAGAGCATTTGCATTGAGGGCTATCTGAAAACGGCTGTGGCGCTGAAGTTGCCTGTGAATGTGGAGTTGGTGGCATGTGAAACCCGCATGTGGAGCATTCGTTTGTGTGGGATGCTGACCAAGCTTCATTTCAGTCCTAGCCATACAAAGGGCACTAAGCATAGAGTGTGAAAACTGAGTTTCCTTGAGAGCTGCTTGGAAGCCTGATGGTGTGTGAAGTTAGTGAGCCAAATGGAGTTGTTCTCCCACAAGAACCACTCGGCTGATCCTTCTTCAATATGCCCTTCACCAACATGCAGTGTTTCCTTGATTGAATTAGCTCTCACACCAATATTTGCGTCTAGAGCCTTTGCATTGAGGGCTATCTGAAAACGGCTGTGGCGCTGAAGTTGCCTGTGAATGTGGAGTTGGTGGCATGTGAAACCCGCATGTGGAGCATTCGTTTGTGTGGGATGCTCTACCAGATTCATTTCAGTGCTAGCCATGCAAAGGGCACTAAGCATAGAGTGTGAAAACTGAGTTTCCTTGAGAGCTGCTTGGAAGCCTGATGGTGTGTGAAGTTAGTGAGCCAAATGGAGTTGTTCTCCCACAAGAACCACTCTGCTGATCCTTCTTCAATATGCCCTTCACCAACATGCAGTGTTTCCTTGATTGAATTAGCTCTCACACCAATATTTGCGTCTAGAGCCTTTGCATTGAGGGCTATCTGAAAACGGCTGTGGCGCTGAAGTTGCCTGTGAATGTGGAGTTGGTGGCATGTGAAACCCGCATGTGGAGCATTCGTTTGTGTGTGATGCTCTACCAGGTTCATTCCTAGATAATGCACTCAAAGGGCACTAAGCATAGAGTGTGAAAACTGAGTTTCCTTGAGAGCTGCTTGGAAGCCTGATGGTGTGTGAAGTTAGTGAGCCAAATGGAGTTGTTCTCCCACAAGAACCACTCGGCTGATGCTTCTTCAGTATGCCCTTCACCAACATGCAGTGTTTCCTTGATTGAATTAGCTCTCACACCAATATTTGCGTCTAGAGCCTTTGCATTGAGGGCTATCTGAAAACGGCTGTGGCGCTGAAGTTGCCTGTGAATGTGGAGTTGGTGGCATGTGAAACCCGCATGGGGAGCATTCGTTTGTGTGGGATGCTGACCAAGCTTCATTTCAGTCCTAGCCATACAAAGGGCACTAAGCATAGAGTGTGAAAACTGAGTTTCCTTGAGAGCTGCTTGGAAGCCTGATGGTGTGTGAAGTTAGTGAGCCAAATGGAGTTGTTCTCCCACAAGAACCACTCGGCTGATCCTTCTTCAATATGCCCTTCACCAACATGCAGTGTTTCCTTGATTGAATTAGCTCTCACACCAATATTTGCGTCTAGAGCCTTTGCATTGAGGGCTATCTGAAAACGGCTGTGGCGCTGAAGTTGCCTGTGAATGTGGAGTTGGTGGCATGTGAAACCCGCATGTGGAGCATTCGTTTGTGTGTGATGCTCTACCAGGTTCATTCCTAGATAATGCACTCAAAGGGCACTAAGCATAGAGTGTGAAAACTGAGTTTCCTTGAGAGCTGCTTGGAAGCCTGATGGTGTGTGAAGTTAGTGAGCCAAATGGAGTTGTTCTCCCACAAGAACCACTCGGCTGATCCTTCTTCAGTATGCCCTTCACCAACATGCAGTGTTTCCTTGATTGAATTAGCTCTCACACCAATATTTGCGTCTAGAGCCTTTGCATT